>NW_028135417.1:0-176000 GCF_964662115.1 Mustela nivalis
GAGTGTCACAATGCCTGATGTGATTAGGGAAGCCCTTATGAGTGGGAGTTGTCTCCTTGGCCATGCAGCTGGCTACCACTTTAATGTAGGACACCCATCCCAACTACCAGGATTCCTGCCATGGAAAAGGAAGAATTCTCTATTGTGCCTCAGGTTCCCCCTTTAGCAGGTATTCTAGCAAATGTCTGGGGACAGATGCCTGAATACCAAGGATGGGTAGAGATGAGGGACCTGAGACATGGCCAGTCTCACATGCCTGACTCTCTGAGTAGCTGACATGAATTGTGCACTCAGGCTCTGTCAGAAACAGAACTAGTGGTCAGGGCTGAGTATGAATCAGGGATCCCTCAAGGGCTGAGCAGATTGATCCTCATGCAGAGTTTCTGGGCAGAATCACCATGCCCTTCTTCTTTCTAAGGGGAAGGCAAAAAGCTGCGTTGTGGCCCCAGAATTCCCTATCAAGCGGGCTTGGGGACCAGTAGGGTGAGGATGGAATTGTAAACTCAAGCTAAGGTTCAATTCAGTGCCAAGCAAAAGGCAGTTCCATTGTGCAGTGTCTGATTCCAGATATCCAGCACCTGAGTAAAGGTGAAAGTCAGACATTTCCTCATGCTGGAGTTTATGTCTATGATGACCGATGAATGGAGGGGTGGCGTCAAGAGGCCATGGAGGATTTCACATGCTGGGGCTTGTGAGATGCTTCAAACAGCAAAGTTTCCTTCTACCACACAGGGGGAGACTGGTTTATTTGCTCCAGGGTCCCCCATGTGGAAAGTTTGGGTAGCAGAGCACTCCCACGTGGATGCCTGAAAAGCACACCTCCATTAAAATTGCAGCTGAGAAACATGGCCAATTCGTTCTGGTGGCTCTTGGGCGAATTACCAAGGCCTGGAGTTGACATGAAGTCTCATGAAGATGGGTCAGAATGCAGGTTTGTTACCATGGAGACCTTACAGTGTGCTGGTGGCTAAGGGACCATGTAGGATTCATCTACCCTGAGGGTTTGACACTGGTCAAAGGGCACGGTTTCCTTCTCGGACCAGAGATGTTCTGATGTGGGGCTAACGGACCAAATGTATCATAATTTGGTATTGCAGAACAGGCCTCTGAGGATAGATGCCTGAAAATTTAATCTAGGGTTCCAATAAAATCCTAACGGAATGTCAGGTTCAATCCTCTGACTCAGTATCATTGACTTCAAAGTCTGCCTAGATGTAGGTGATCAGGGTGTTCCAGACTGTGCATTTGTGTACAGAGTGGCAACCAGTATTGGGGTGGGCTCAGGGGCCTTGCAGGTTTCTCCTAATCTGGAAAGATAGGGCAATTTGATGGGCACAGTTTCCTTGGCAATGGTGGGCACAGTCCTGTGGTGTGACTCCAAAGACCCCATGCTGGAGGGCATGAGAGCCATGGTTTTCGGAGGGAAGTCTGCAAACACAAATGCGGGTTAGGTTTAGTGGCGAAGTGATTGTAGGCCCAATGCATACTCCTGGAGGGAAGCTCCGTGTGAAATGTAAATCGCATGCCTCAAAGGAGGTAGCACAGGCTTTTTTATCTGGATTGTGTATCCACGATGGACTAAGAATGCAGGTGTGGTCTCAGGTGTCCATGGGTGATATTTCCTCTCAAGTATCCTGGCGGCTCCTTATAATGTGGTGGCTTTCTCAGAGAGGAAAGAGTTCTGTTTTCCATATTAAGGGTGTCCCATAACAGGGATTGCAGAGAAGTGCTCTGGCTCTGGGCACCTGGAAATACCCACCAAGGGTTATGATTTGGGCATAGGGGCTTACCAGGCCTCCAATGCAAGTCCTGGAGATACAACTGAGAGCGTTTGTTTGAAAGCATGCTCAGGCTGAGGGTCACTATGCAAGCTTTTGCATAGGGTGGCCCTCAGGAATGGGGGTGGTCTCAATGGCCATTCAGTAGGCTAACACTCTGAGTGTTGGACACCCTTCCGAACTTACAGGAATCCTGCCATGGGGAATGAGGATTTCTCTATTGTGATTCAGGTTCCCTCATTGGTAGGGATTCCAGGAAAGGTCTGGGGACACATGCCTGAATACCAAGGATGGGTAAAGATGAGGGCTCTGTTCCGTGGCCAGTCTAACATGCGGGATATGGGCCCCGCCTTCTAGGTGGCTGACACGAGGTCGGGGCTTAGGCTCTGTCAGACACAACACTAGGGGCCAGGGCTGTCTATAATTCAGGGTTCCCTCAAGGGACAAGTAGATTGATCATAATGTGGAGTTTCTGGGCAGACTCACCAGGCCCTTCTTCTTTCTATTGGGAAGGCAGAATGCTGTGTTGTGGCTGCAGAATTCCCTATCATGAGGGCTTGTGGACCAGTAGGGTGAGGATGGAATTGTAAACCCAAGCTATGAATAAATTCAGTGACAAGCGAATGACATTTCCAGTGTGCAGCGGCTGATTCGAATATCCAGCACCTGAGTAAGCGCAGACGTCAGATGTTTGCTCAAGCTGGAGTTTGTGTCTATAATGACCGACAAATGGAGAGGAGTTGAAAAGAGGTCATAGAGGATTTCCCACACTTGAGCTTGTGAGATGCTCCAAACAGCCAGGTTTCCTTCTACAGGACAGGGCAGTCAGATTTGTTTGCTCGAGAGTCCCCCATGTGGAAAGTTTGGGTAGCAGAGCACTCCCACATGGATGCCTGGAAAGCACACTTCCACTGAACATTGCAGCTGAGGAACATGACAGGTTCTTTCTGAAGGCTCTGGGGTGAAGTACCAAGGCCTGTAGTTGACATGGAATCTCATGAAGATGGCTCACAATGCTGGCTTGTTACCAGTGAGATCTTAGAATCTGCTGGTGGCTACGGGCCAAGTAGGATTCATCTACCCTGAGGGTTTGACACAGTTTCAAGAGCACGGCTTCCATCTAGAGAAAGGAGATGTTCTATTGTGGGGATCAGGGACCATATGTTGTATCTTAAGTTGGTACTCCAGAACAGGTCTCTGATTACAGATGCCTGAAAACCTAATCAGGGGTTACAATGAGGTCATAGGAGCATGTCAGGTACAATCTTCTGACTGAGAAACACTGACTTGGGTATCTGCCTGGATTCAGGTGATCAGCGTATTTCAGACTGCACATTTGTGTCCAGAGGGGCCTCCAGTATTGGGGTGGGCTCAGGGGCCTTGCAGGTTTCTCCTTATCTCGAAGTTTTAGGCAAATGTGATGGACACATTTTCCTTGGGGATGGCAGGCACAGTCCTTTGGTGTGGCTCCAGAGACCCCATCCTGGAGGAAATATGAGCCATGGTTTCGGGATAGAAGTCTGTAAGCACAAACTCGGGTTAAGGTTAGCGGTGAGGTGATCGCAGGCCCAATGCATAGACCTGGAGGGCAGCTCGTCTGGAACTATAAATTAGTTGCCTTGAAGGTGGTAGCACAGGCTTGTGTATCTGGCTTTTGTGTCCAGGATGGCCTCGGAATACAGGTGTGGTCTCATGGATCCATGGGAGATTTTTCCTCTCAAGGATCCTAGCGGCTCCCTATACTATGGTGGCTTTCTTGGCGAAGGGGAGAGTGCTATTTTACATCTTAGGGGTGTCCCAAAACAGGGATTCCAGAGACAGGCTGTGTTTCTGGGCCCCTGAAAAATCCCACCACGTGTTAGGATTTGTGCTTAGGGGCATATCAGGCCTGCAAATTTGGATTCTGGAATGCAACTGAGAGTGTTTGTTTGAAAGCATGCTCATGTTGGGGGTCACAATGCCTGCTTGTGTCCAGGGCGGCCCTCATGAGTGGTCGGGTTATCATTGGCCATTCAGCTGGCTACCACTCTGAGGTTTGGAAACCCATCCCAAGAGCCATCATTCCTGCCATGGGGAAGGAGGATTTCCCTATTGTGCTTCTGGATCCCCCATTGGCAGGGATTTCAGCAAATGTCTTGGGACAGATGCCTGAATCAAGAATGGGTAGAGATGACAGCCCTGGGACATGGCTGGTCTCACATTCTGGAGTTGGAGCCCAGTCTCTGGGTCCTGACACGAGGTCAGAGACGAGGTTCTTTCAGACTCAGCGCTAGTGGCCAGGTAAAACTATAAATGGGGTTCACTCGAGGGTCGAGTAGATTTATCCTCATGTAGGGTTTCTGGGCAGTCTCTCCAGGCTGTTTTTTCTTGCTATGGGGAAGGCAGAATGCTGTGTTGTGGCTTCAGAATTCCCTATCAAGAGAGCTTACTGAACACCAGGGTGAGGATGGAATTGCAAACCCAAGCTACTTTTTTTTTTCAAGATTTTATTTATTTGTCAGAGAGCGAGCGAGAGCAAGCACAGGCAGACAGAGTGGAAGGCAGAGTCAGACGGAGAAGCAGGCTCCCTGCGGAGCAAGGAGCCTGATGTGGGATTCGATCCCAGGACGCTGGGATCATGACCTGAGCCGAAGGCAGCTGTTTAACCAACTGAGCCACCCAGGCGTCTCGCCAAGCTACTTTTAAATTCAGTGCCAAGCATAAGGCAATTCCAGTGTGTAGCAGCTGATTCAAATATCCAGCACTTGAGTAAGTGCAGATGTCAGTTGATTGCTCACGCTGGAGGTAGTGTCTATGATGACCAACAAATGGATGGGTGGCCTCAAGAGGCCATGGAGGATTACCCACCCTCAGGCTTGAGATACTCCATACAGAAAAGATTCCTTTTACCGAACAGGGGAGTCTGGTTTGTTTCCTCCAGGGTTCCCCATGTGGAAAGTTGGTATCAAAGCACTCCCGCTGGATGCCTGGAAAGTACACCTACATTGACCATGGCAGCAGAGGAACATGGCAGTTTCATTCTGGTGGCTCTGGGCCGAAGTACCAAGGGCTGGAGTTGTCATGGAGTCTCATGAAGATGGGTCACAATGCTGGTATTTTGTCAGGGAGATCATAGAATGTGCTGGTTGCCAGGGGGCCTTGAAGGATTCATCTACCCAGAGTGTTTGACACAGGTCCAGAGCACAGCTTTCTTCTAAGGACAGGAGATGTTCTTTTGTGTGGCTCAGTGAACATATTGTATCATACATTGATATTCAGAACAGCCTTCTGAGTACAGATACCTGAAAACCTATTCTAGTGTTCCAGTGAATCCTAGGAGCATGTCAGGTTCAATCTTCTGTCTGAGGACCATTGACTTGGATATCAGCCTGGATGTAGGTGATATGGTGTGTCAGACTGTGCATTTGCGTCCAGAGTGGCCTCCAATATTGGGCTGGGCTTAGGGGCCTTGCAGGTTTCTCCTAATCTAGAGGGTTTGTTTAATAGTGACAATCACAGTTTCCTTCGGGAAGACAGGTACAATCCCGTGGTGTGGCTCCAGTTATCACAAACTGGAGGGCATGTGAGCCATGGTTTTGGGAGGGAAGTCTGAAAACACAAACTTGGGTTAGGGTTAGTGGCAAGGTTATCACAGGCCCAATGCATAGACATGGATGGCAGCTCTTCAGGAACTGTTAATCGGGTGACTCAAAGGCAGAATCACAGGCTTTTTTCTCTGTATTGTGTGCAGGATGGCCTCAGAATGCAGTTGTGGCCTCATGGGTCCATGGGAGATTTTTTCCTCTCTAAGGATCCTGGTGGCTCCCAATAGTTGGTGGCTTTTTCGGGGAAGGGAAGAGTGCTGTTTTTCATGTTAGGGGTGCCCCAAAATATGGATTCCAGAGACGGACTCTGGGTTTGGTCCCCTGGAAAATCCCACCAAGTGTTAGGATTTGGGCCTAGTGGCTTACCAGGCCTGCATGCAGGATCCTGGAGGTGCAACTGAGAGGGCTTGTTTGAAATCATTCTCAGGCTGAGGGTCACAATACTTGCTTATGCCCAGGTGGCCCTCATGAGTGGGCGTGGTCACATTGGCCATGCAGCTGGCTCCCACTTTGAGGGTTGGAAAACCATCCCAACAGCCAGAATCCTGCCATGGGGAAAGAGGAGTTCTCTATAGTGCTTCAGGTTCCCCCATTAGCGGGGATTCCAGCAAAGGTCTGGGGACAGAGGCCTGAATACCAAGGATGGGTAAAGATGATGGACATGGGCCATGGCCAGTATCAAATCGTGGATATGGGCCCCGATCACTGGGTGGCTGACACTAGGTCTTGGCTCAGGCTCTGTCAGACACAGCACTAGTTCCCAGGGCAGCCTATAAATTGGGGTTCCCTCAAGTGCCGAGCAGATTGATCCTCATGTATGGTTTCTGGGCAGACTCACCAGGCCCTTCTTGTTTGTAAGGGGAAGGCAGAATGCTGCTTTGTGGCTCTAGAATTCACTATCAAGAGGGCTTGTGGACCAGGAGGCTGAGGATGGAATTGTAAACCTAGGCTATGGTTACATTCTGTATCAAGCAAAAGGAATTTCCAGTGTGCAATGTTTGAATCCAATATCCAGCACTTGAGTGAGGGTGGATGTCAGATATTTGCTCATGCTGGAGTTTGTGTCTATGATGACACAAAAATGGAGGGGTGGCGTCAAGAGGTTATGGAGGATTTCCCAATCTGGTATTTTTGAGATGCTCCAAACAGCAAGGTTTCCTTCTACCAGACAGGGGCAGTCTGATTTGTTTCCTCCATGGTTCCCCATGTCGAAAGATCGGATAACATAGATCTCCCACATGGGTGACTGGAAAGCACACCTTCATTGACCATGACAGCGAAGGAACATGGCATCTGGTGGCTTTGAGGCGAAGAAAGACTGGATTGGACATGGAACCTCATGAAGATGGGTCAAAATGTTGGTTTGTTACCAGGGAGATCTTAGAATGTGCTGGTGGTTAATGGGCCATGCAGGATTCATCTAGCCTGAGGATTTGACACAGGCCCAAGAGCCTGGATTGCTTCTGGGGGCAGGAGATATTCTGTTGTGGGGCTCAGCGGCCATATGTTGTATCATAAATTGGTAATCCAGAACAGGTCTCTGAGGACAGAAGCCTGAAAACCTAATAAAGGGTTTGAATGAGGCCCTAGGGGAATGTCATTCAATCTTCTGACTCAGGATCATTGACTCTGGTGTCTGACTGGATGCAGGTGATGAGGGTGTTTCAGACTGTGCATTTGTGTCCAGAGTGGCATCCAATACTAGGGTTGGCTCAGGTTCCTTGCAGGTTTCTCCTTATATGGGGTTTTTGGACAACTGTGATGGGCAGTTTCCTTGGGGATTGCAGGAACTGTCCTGTGGTGTGACTCCAGAGACCCCATCCTGGAGGACATGTGCGCCATGATTTTGAGAGAGAAGTCTGCAAACACAAACTTAGGTTAGGGTTAGTGGCAAGGTGATCATAGTCCCAATCCATAGACCAGGAGGGCAGCAAGTCTGGAACTGTAAATCACGTAACTCAAAGGTGGTAGCACAGGTAATTGTATCTGGATTTAATTTCCAGAATGGCCTTTATTGCAGGTGTTGTCTCAAGGGTCCATGGGATATTTCTCCTCTCAAGGATCCTGGCGGTTCTCAATAGTTTGTTGGATTTCTCCGGGAAGGGATGAGTACTGTTTTCCAGCTTAGGCGTGCCCCAAAACAGGCATTCCAGAGATGAGCTCTGGGTCTAAGTGCTTGGAAAATCCCACCAAGGGTTAATATTTAGGCCTAGGGCCATACCAGGCCTGCAATGCGGGATCCTGGAGGTGCAACTGAGAGCGTTTGTTTGAAAGTATGGTCAAGCTGAGGGTCCCAATGCCTGCTTGTGCCCCGGAGGCCATCAGGATTGGGCGATGTCTACTCAGCCATGCAGCCAGTTCCCATTCCTAGGGTTGGACACCCATCCAAAAGCCAGGATTCCTGCCATGGCGAAGGATGAATTCTCTATTGTGCTTCAGGTCCCCCCATTGGTAGGGATTCCAGCTAAGATCTAGGGGACAGATGCCTGAATACCAAGGATGGGTAGTAATGACAGCCCTGGGCCATGGCCGGTCTCACATGGTTAATGTGGGCCCCACCCTCTGGGTTGCTGACACGAGGTAGGGGCTCAGGCTCTGTCAGACACAGCACTAGTGGCTAGGGCAAACTATAAATAGGGGTTCCCTCCTGGGCTGAGTATATTGATCTTTATGTGCAGTTTATGGGCAGACTCACCAGGTCCTTCTATCTATGAAGAAGGCAGAATGTTGCGTTGTGGCTCCAGAATTCCCTATCAAGAGATATGGCAGACCAGTAGGGTGAGGATGAAATTGTAGTCTGAAGCTAGGCTTAAATTCATTGCAAAGCGAAAGGCAGTTCCAGTGTGCAGCAGCTGATTCCAATATCAGCGCCTGAATATGGGCGGATGTCAGATGTTTGCTCAGGCTGGAGTTTGTGTCTATGATGACCAACAAATGGAGAGGTGGCGTCAAGAGGCCATGGAGGATTTCCCACCCTGGGGCTCAGGGGCCATAATTTGTATCATAAGTTGGTATTCCAGAAGAGGCCTCTGAGGACAAGTGCCTGAAAAGTTAATCCCTCTTCCAATGAGGTCCTAGGGCCATGTCAGGTTCAATTATCTGACTCAGGACCATTGATTTGGGTGTCTGCCTGGATGGAGGTGATCAGGGTGTTTCAGACTGTGCATTTGCATCCAGAGCAGCCTCCAATACTGGGATGTGCTCAGGAGCCTTCCAGGTTTCTCCTAATCAGGAGGGTTTGGGCAACTGTGATGGGCCCAGTTTCCTTGGGGATGGCAAGCACAGTCTTGTGGTGTGACTCTAGGGGCCCCATCCTGGAGGACATGTGAGCAATGGTTTTTAGAGAGAGATCTGCAAACACAAACTCGGGATAAGGTTAATGGAGAGGTGTTCACAGCCCCAATTCAAAGATCTGGAGGGCAGCACGTCAGGAACTGTAAATCAGGTGACTCAAAGCCAGTAGCACGGTCTCTTGTATCTGGATAGCATATCCACGCTGGCCTCGGAATACAGGTGTGGACTCATGGGACCATGGGAGATTCTTCTTCTCAATGATCCTGGGGGATCCCATTAGTTTGGTGGCTTTCTCAGGGAAGTGAAGAGTGCTGTTTTCCATCTTAGGGGTGCCTCAAAACAGGGATTCCAGTGACGGGCTCTGGGTATGTGCACATGGAACATCCCACGATGTGTTAGGATTTGGGCTTAAGGGCATATCAGGCCTGCAATGCAGGATCCTGGAGGTGCAACTAAGAGCATATTTTTGAAGGCTTGATCAAGCTGAGGGTTACAATGGCTACTTGTGCCCAGGGCAGCCCTCATGAGTGGGCATTGTCTCCTTGGCCATGCAGCTGGCTCCCACATTGAGGTTTGGACACCCATATCAACAGCCAGGATTCCTACCATGGGGAAGGAGGAGTTCTCTATTGTGCTTTAGGTTACCCCATTGGTAGGGATTACATAAAAGGTCTGGGGACAGGTGCCTGAATACCAAGGATGGGTAGAGATGATGGACTTGGGCCCTGGCAAATCTCACATGCTGGATATGGGCTCATATCTCTGGGTGCCTGAAACTAGGTCTTGGCTCAGGCTCTGTCAGACACAGTACTAGTACTAGTACTAGTACTAGTGCCCAGGACAGCCTATAAATCAAGGTTCCATCGAGTGCCAAGTAGATTGATCCTCGTGTGGAGTTTCTGGGAAGATTCACCAGGCCCTATTTCTTTCTAGTGGGAATGCAGAATGTTGCCTTGTGGCTCCAAATTCCCTCTCTAGAGGGCTTGCAGACCAGGAGGCTGAGGATGGAATTCAAAACCCAAGCTATTGTTAAATTCAGTGTCAAGTAAAACGCAGTTCCAGTGTGCAGTGGTGGAAAAGAAAATGCAGAATCTAAATAACGGCAGATTTCAGATGTTTTCTCATGCTGGAGTTTTTGTCTATGATGACTGACAAATGGAGGGGTTGTGTCAAGGGCCATGGAGGATTTCTCCTGCTGGTGCTTCTGAGATGCTCCAAACAGAGGGTTCCCTTCTACTGGTCAGTGGCAGTCTGGTTTGTTTGCTCCAGGGTCCCACATGTGGAAAGAATAAGTAGAAGAGCACTCCCACATGGATGCCTGGAAAGCACACCTCCACTGACCATATCAGGTGAGGAACATGGCAGGTTCATTCTGGTGGCTCTGGGGCGAATTACCAAGGACTTGAAGTGACATGGAATCTCATGAAGATGGATCACAATGCTGTTTGTTTGTTACCAGAGAGATCTTAGAATGTGCTGGGGACTAAGGGGCTGTGCATAATTCATATACCCCGACCCTTGACACAAGTTGAAGAGCAAGAATTCCATCTGGGGACAGGAGATATTCTATTGTGGTGTTCAGGGACCAATCTTCTGACTCAGGACCATTGACTTGGGTGTCTTCCTGGATGGAGGTGATCAGGGTGTTGCACACTGTGCATTTGTGTCCAGAGTGGCCTCCAATATTGGACTGGGCTTAGGGGACTTGCAGGTCTCTCCTAATCTGGAGGGTTTGGGCAACTGTGATGGACACAGTTTCATTGGGGATAGCAGGATCTTTCCTGTGGTGTGGCTACAGAGACCCATCATAGAGGGCATGTGAGCCATGGTTTTGGGAAAGAAGTCTGCAAACAAAAACTTGGGGTAGGGTTAATGGCGAGGTGATCACAGGCCCAATGCGTAGGTCTGTAGGGCAGCTCGTCTGGAACTGTAAACCAGGTGATTCGAAGGTGGTAGCACAGTCCCTTGTATCTGGATTGTGTGTCCCGGATGGCCTCGGAATGAAGGTGTGGTCTTATGGAGCCCTGGGAGATTTTTCCTCTCTACGCATCCTGGCAGCTCCTAATAGTTTTCTCAGGGGAGGGAAGAGTGCTGTTTTCCATCATAGGGGTGCTTCAAAACAGAGATTCCAGAGACGGGCTCTGGTTATGTTGGCATGGAAAATCCCACGAAGTGTTAGGATTTGGTCCTAAGGGCATACCAGGCCTGCGATGCGGGACCCTGCAGAAACAACTGAGAGCATTTGTTTGAATGCATGCTAAGGTTGAGGGACACAATGCCTGCTTTGGCCCAGGCGGCCCTTATGATTGGGCGTTGTCTCATTGGCCATGCACCTGGTTCTAATTCTGAGGGTTGGGCACCCATAGCAACAGCCAGGCTTCCTGCCATGGGGAAGGAGGAGTTCTCAATTGTGCTTCAGGTTCCCCCACTGGTAGGGATTCCAGCAAAGATCTGGGATAGTTGCCGGAATATCAAGGATGGGTAGAGATGACTGGGCCATGGCCAGTCCCACATGCTGGATAAGGGCCCAACATTCTGGGTGGCTGGCACGAGGTTGGGGCTCAGGCTCTCTCAGACACAGCGCTAGTGGCCAGCGCAAAGTATAAATCGGGGTTCCCTCGAGGGCCAAGTAGATTGATCTTCATGGGGAGTTTCTGGGCAGACATACCAGGCCCTTCTTCTTTCTATGGGGAAGGCAGAATGTTGCGTTTTGTCTCCCTAATTCCCTCTCAAGAGGACTTGCGGTCCAGTAGGGTGAGGATGGAATTGTAAACCCAAACTATGCAAGAATACAGTGTCAAGTGAAAGGTATTTCCAGTGTGCGTGACTGATTCGAATATCCAGCACCTGAGTAAGAGCAGATGTCAGATGTTTGCTCATGCTGGAATTTGTGTCTATGATGACTAACAAATGGAGGGTTGGCATCAAGAGAATGTGGAGGACTTCCCAGGCTGGGGCTTGTGAGATGCTCCAAACAACCAAGGTTTCCTTCAACCTGACAGGAGCAGTCTTATTTGTTTGCTCTAGGGTTCCCTATGTGGAATTTTTGTGTAGCAGAGAAATACCTCTTGGATGCCTAGAAAGCACACGTCCATTGACCTTTGTACCTGAGGAACATGGCAGATTCGTTTCATGGCTCTTGGGCAAAGTACCAACACCTTGAGTTGGCATCAAGTCTCAGGAAGTTGGGTCACAATGCTGGTTTGTTACCAGGGAGATCATAGAAGGTGCTGGGGCTAATGGGTCATGCAGGATCCATCTACCCTGAAAGTTGGACATAGATTCAAGAGCACATTTTCCTTCTGGAGACAGGAGATGTTCTGTTGTGGGAATCAGGGACCACATGTTGTATCATAACTTGGTATTCCAGAACAGGACTCTGAGAACAGATGTCTGAAGACCCAATCTAGGGTTCCAGTGAAGTCCTAGGGGCATGTCAGGTTCAATCATCTGACTCAGAACCATTGACTTGGCTTTCTGCCTCGATGGAGGTGCTCAGGGTGGTTCAGACTGCACGTTTGCATCCAGAGCAACCGCCAATATTGGGGTGGGTTCAGGGGCCTGGCAGGTTTCTCCTAATCTGGAGGGTTTGGACAACCTGATGGGCACAGTTTTCTTGGGGATGGCAGGAACTTTCCTGTGATGTGGCTTGAGGGACCACATCCTGGTGGGCATGTAAGCCATGGTTTTGGGAGAGAAGTCGGCAAACACAAACTGGGGTTAGGGTTAGTGTCGAGATGATCACAGGCCCAATGCATAGACATGGAGGGCAGCTCGTCAGGAAATGTAAATAGGATGACTCGAAGGCGGTAGCAAAGACTTTTCTTTCTGGATTGTGTGGACAGGATGGCCTCGGAATGCAGCTTTGTTTTCATGGGTCCATGGGAGATTTTTTCTCTCTAAGGATCCTGGCGGCTCCCAATAGTTTGGTGCCTTTCTCAGGGAAGGGAAGAGTGCTGTTTTCCATCTTAATGGTGCCCCAAACAGGGATTCTGAGACAGACTCTGGGTCTGGGCACCTGGAAAATCCCACCAAGGGTTAGGATTTGGGCCTAGGTGCATACCAGGCCTGCAATGCTGGTACTGGAGGAGCAACTGAGAGTGTTTGTTGGAAAACATGCTCAGGCTGAGGATCACCATGCCTGCCTGTGCCCATGTCGGCCCTCAGGAGTGGGCATGGTCTCCTTGGCCATGCAGCTGGCTCCCACGCTGAGGGTTGGACAACCAATATTCCTGCCATGGGGAAGGAGGTGTTCTCTATTGTGTTTCAGGTTCGCCATTGGCAGGAATTCCAGCAAAGTTTGGGGGACAGATGACTGGATACCAAGGATGGGTACAGATGATGGCCCAGGGCCATGGCCGATCTCTCATGCTAAATATGGGCCCTCAACTCTGGGTGGCTGACACGAGGTCGGGGCTTAGACTCTGTCAGACACAGCACTAGTGGTCAGGGAAATCTATTAATCAGGGTTGCCTCGTGGTCTGAGTAGATTGATCCTCATGTGAGGTTTCTGGGCAGACTCAACAGGTCCTTCTTCTTTCTATGTGGAAGGCAGAATACTGCGTTGTGGCTCCAGAATTCCCTATCAAGAGATATTGTGGACCAGTGTGGTGAGGATAGAATAGTAATACAAAGCTATGGTTAAGTTCAGTGAAAAGCAAAAGGCAGTTCCAGTGTGCAGCTGCCGTTTCGAATATCCAGCACCTGAGTAAGGGTGGATGTCAGATGTTTGCTCACACTGGAGTTTGTGTCTGTGATTACCCACAAATGGAAGGGTGGCGTCAAGAGGCCATGGAGGATTTCCCATGCTGGGGCTTGTGAGATGCTCCAAATAGCAAAGTTTCTTTCTACCGGACAGGAGAAGTCTGGTTTGTTTTCTCTGGTTTCTCCATGTGGAAAGTTTTGTAGCAGAGAACCCCACAGGGATGCCTGGAAATCACCCCTCTATTGACCATTGCACCTGAGGAACATGGCAGGTGCATTCTGGTGGCTCTGGGGCAATATATCGAGACCTTGAGTTGACATGGAGTCTCATGAAGATGGGGCACAATGATGGTTTGTTACCAGGAATATCATAGAATGTGCTGGTTGCTAAGGGGCCATTCAGGATCCAAATAACCTAAGGGTATGACACAATTCCAGGAGCATGGCTTCCTTTTTGGGGAGGACATATTCTGTTCTGTGGCTCAGGGACTATATATTTTATCATAAGTTGATATTCCAGAGCAGGCCTCTGATGACAGATACCTGTAAACCTAATCTAGTGTGCCAATGAAGTCCTCGGGGCATGTCAGGTTCAATCTTCTGACTCAGGAGCATTGACTTGGGTGTCTGCCTGTATGGAGGTGATCAGGGTGTCTCAGACTGTGCATTTGTGCCCAGAGCGGCCTCCATTATTTGGCTGCGCTCAGGGGCCTTGCAGGTTTCTCCTAATCTAAAGGTATCGGGCAAAAGTGATGGGCACAGTTTCCTTGAGGATCTCAGGCACAGTCTTGTGGTGTGGCTTCAGATGCCAGAACCTGGAGGTCATGTGAGCCATGGTTTTAGGAAGGAAGTCTGCAAACACAAACTCAGTTTAGGTTAATGGCAAGGTGATTGCAGGCCCAATGCATAGACCTGGAAGGCAGCTCGTCAGGAACTGTAAATCCGATGACTCAAAGGTGATAGCACATGATATGTATCTGGATTGTATGTCCAGGATGGCCTCGGAATGCAGGTGTGTTCTCATGGGTCTATGGCAGATTTTTCCACTCAAGGATCCTGGTGGCTACCAAGAGTTTGGTGACTATCTCGGGGAAGGGAAGAGTGCTGTTTTCCATCTTAAGGGTCCCCCAAAATAGGGATTCCAGAGATGGGCTCTGTGTCTGGGCCCCTGTAAAATCCCACCAGGGTTAGGATTTGGGCCTAGGTGTGTACTAGGCCTGCAATTCGGGGTCCCAGAGATGCAATTGAGAGCGTTTGGTTGAAAGCATGCTCAGGCTGAGGTCACAATGCCTGCTTGTGCCCGGGGAAGCCATCATGAGTGCACATGGTCTCCTTGGCCATGGAGCTGCCTTCCACTTTGAGGGTTGAGCAACTATACCAACTGTCAGAATACCTTCCATGGGGAAGGAGGAGTTCTCTATTGTGCTACAGGTTTCCCCAATGGCAAGGATTTCAGCAAAGGTGTGGGTACAGATGCCTGAATACCAAGAATAGAAGAGAAGACAGACTTGGGCCATAGCTGGTCTCACATGTTGTATATGGGCCCTGATCTCTCAGTGGCTGACACTAGGTCCTGGCTCCGGCTATGTCAGACACAGCACTAGTGCCCAGGGCAGCCTATCAATCAGGGTTCCGTCTAGCACCGAGAAGATTGACCATCATATGGAGTTTCTGGGCAGACTCTCCAGGCCCTTTTTCTTTCTATGGGGAAGGCAGAATATTGTGTTGTAGCTCCAGAATTCCCTCACAATAGGGCTTGTGGACCAGTAGACTGAGGATGGAATTGTAAACCCAAGCTATGGCTTAATTCAGTCAAACTAAAGGCAGTTCCAGTGTGCAGCGATCGAATTGAAATCCCGCAACTGAGTAACGGTGGATGTCAGATGTTTGCTCATGCTGGAGTTTGTGTCTATGATGACTGACAAATGGAGTTTTGGCTTCAAGAGGAAATGGAGGATTTCCCACGCTGGGGCTTGTGAGATGCTCCAAACAGAAGGTTTCCTTCTACCGGACAGGGGCATTCTGTTTTTTTGTCTCAAGGGTCCCCGCCAATTGCAAAGTTTGCGTAGCAGAGCACCCCCGTATGGTTGCCTGGAAACCACACCTCCACTGACCATTGCAGCTTAGGAACATGGCAAGTTCATTCTGGTGGCTCTGGGGCGAAGTACTAAGGGCTTATTTCTACATGGAATGTCATGAATATGGGTAACAATGCTGTTTTGTTACCTGGGAATTCTTAGCCTGTCATCTGTACACATCCTTGGTATTAAGGCAACTTTCCACAGACCTTTCCTGTAACCCTGCCAATGGGGGAACCTGAAGCACAATAGAGAACTCCTCTTTCCATTGCAGGAAGCCTGGCTGTTGCAATGGGTGTCCAACCCTCAAATTGGGATCCAGCTATATGGCCAATGAGACTACGCCCTCTCATGAGGGCCCCCCTGGGCACAAAGAGGCATGATGACCCTCAGCCTGAGCATGCTTTCAAACAAGCCCTCTCTGTTACACCATTAGGATCCTGCATTGCAGGCCTGGAATGCCCCTAGGCCCAAATCCTAACACTTGGTGGGATATCCGGGCACCCAGACCCAGAGCCCGTCTCTGGAATCCCTGTTTTGGCATAAGCCTAAGTTGGAAAACAGCATTCTTCCCTGTTTTGGAGCACCCCTAAGATGGAAAAGAGCACTCTTTTCTTCTCTGAAAAACCACCAATCTATGGAGATCCACCAGGATCCTTAGAGAGGAAAAGTCTCCCATTGAACCATGAGACCACGTCTACATTCAGAGCCCATCCTGGACACACAATCCAGATAGAAAAGCCTGTGCTACCAGCTTTCAGTCACCCTAATTACAGTTCCTGACGTGATGCCTTCTAGGTCTAGGCATTGGACCTGCCATCACCTTGCCACTATCCCTGACCCAAATTTGTGTTTGCAGACTTCCCTCCCAAAACCATGGCTCTCATATCCTCAAGGAGGTGGTCTCTGAAGCCTTACCACAGGACTGGGCCTGCCATCCCCAAGGAAACTGTGCCCATCACAGTTCCCCAAAGCCTCCAAGTTAGGAGAAACCTGCAAGGCCCCTGAGCCCACCCCAATAGTGGAAGTGGCTCTGGATGCAAATGCACAGTCTGAAACACCCTGATCACCTACATCCAGTCAGACAACCATATCAATGGTCCTTAGTAAGAAAATTGAACCTGATGGGCACCAAGGACATCATTGGATCTCTAGATTAGGTTGCCAGCATCAATCCTCAGAGGCCTGTTCTTGAATACCAAGTCAGGATACAACATATGTACCCTGAGCCACAAAACAGAACATCTCCTCTCCCAATATGGAAACTGTGCACATCGACCTGTGCCAAACCCTCAGCGTGGCCCATAGCCACCAATACATTCTAAGACCTCCCTTGTAACAAACCAGTTTTGGGACACATCTGTAAGAGATTCCAAGTCAACTCAAGGCCTTGGTACTTGGCACCAGAACCACCAAAACGAACCTGTCATGTTCCTCAGCTGCAATGGTCATTGGACGTGTGCTTTCCAGTCATCCATGCGGGAGGGCTCTGCTACGCAAACTTCCACTTGAGGGACCCTGGAGGAAAAAAAAAACAGACTCCTCCTGTCCATTAGAAGGAAACCTTGTTGTTTGGAGCATCGCACAATCTTAAGCGTGGGTAATCCTCCATTGCCTCCTGAAGCCACCCCTCCATTAGTCGTCATCCTAGACACAAACTCCAGTGTGAGCAAATATCTGATATCTGCCCTTACTCAGGTGCTGGATATCTCGTATAAGCTGCTGCACATTGAAACTGACTTCCGCTTGGCACTCAATTTAAGCATAGCTGGTGTTTACAATTGCATTCTCACCCTATTTGTCCCCAAACCCTCTTGATAGGGAATTCTGGATCCGTAAGGCAGCATTCTGCCTGCCCCACAGAAAGAAGTGCTTCGTGAGTCTCGCCAGAAACCCTACATGAGGATCAATTTACTCGGCCCTGGAGAGAACCCCAATATATAGACTTCTCTGGCCACTAGTGCTGTGTCTGACACAGCCTGAGCCCAGACCTCGTGTCAGCCACCCAGAGAGCGGGGCCCATATCCAGCATGTGAGAATGGCCATGGCCCAAATCTGTCATCTCTATGCATCCTTGGTATTCAGGCATCTGTCCCCAGACCTTTGCTGTAATCCCTGCCTATGGGGGAACATGAAGCACAATAGATATTTCCTCCTTCCCCATGGCTGGAAACCTGGCCATTGGAATGTGTGTCCATCCCTCAGTGTGGGAGCCAGAAAATGGACAATGGGACCACGCCCACTCCTGAGGGCCACCCTGGGCACAAACAGGCATTGTAATGCTCAGCCTGAGCATGTTTCCAAACAAGCCCTCTCAGTTGCACCACCAAGATCCTGCATTGCAGGCCTGGTCTGCCCATAAGCCCAAATCCCAACCCTTGGTGGGATTTTCCAGGCGCCTAGACCCAGAGCCCATCTCTGGAATCTCTGTTTTGGGGCACACCTAAGATCGAAAATAGCAGTCTTCCCATACCAAAAAGTCATCAAAATATTGGGAGCCGCCTGTATCCTTAGAGGAAAAATCTCCCATGGACCCATGAGGCCACAGCTACATTCTGACGTCACCCTAGACACACAATCCAGATATAAAAGCCTGTGCTTCCGCCTTCGGGTCATTCCAGTTACTGTTCCTGACGAGTAGCCTTCCAGGTCTACACATTGCCCTGCGATAACCTAGCCACTAAACCTAACCCAAGTTTGTGTTTGCAGACTTCCCTCCCAGAACCATGGCTCACATGCCCTCCAGGGTGGAGTCTCTGGAGCCACACCACAGGACTGTGCTTGCCATCCCCATGGAAATTGTGCATGTCAGTTAACCAAACCCTCCAGAGTTGGTTGAAACATTCAAGGCCCCTGTGGCCACCCCAATATTGGAGGTTACTCTGGACATAAGTGCACAGTCTGAAACTCCCTGATCACCTACATTCTGGCAGACACCCAAGTCAACTGTCCTAAGTCTGAAGATTGAACCTCTCATGCCCCTGGGACTCATTGGAACCCTAGATTAGGTTGTCGGGCATCTGTCTTCAGAGGCCTGTTCTTGAGTAGGAACTTATGATACGGCATGTGGTCCCTGAGCCACAAAACACTACATCTCCTGTCCCCAGAAGGTAACCGTGCTCTTCGACCTGTGTTAAACCCTCAGGGTAGGAGAATCCTGCAGGCACCTTAGCCACCAACGCATTCTAAGATCTACCTGGTAAAAAAAACCAGCATTGTAACCCATCTTCAAGAGATTCCATGTCAACTCAAGACCTTGGTGCTTCGCCCCAGAAGCACCGTAAAGAACCTGCATGTTCCTCAGCTGCATTGGTCAATGGAGGTGTGCTTTCCAGGCATCCATGTGGAAGGGCTCTGCTACCCATACTTTTCACATGGGGGGCCCTGCAGAAAACATACCAGACTCTAACTGTCCAGTAGAAAAAACAACCTTGCTGTTTGGAGCATCTCACATGCATCAGCCTCTTGATGCCACTCCTCCATTCGGTCATCAGAGACACAAACTCCAGTGTGCGTAAACATCTGAAATCCACCTTTACTCAGGTGCTGGATATTTCATTTGTTGGCCACGATAGATACAAACTCTATCATGAGCAGACATCTGACCCTCGCCTGTACTCAGATGCTGGAGATCTCGAAAAAAACCACTGCACATTGGAACGGCCATGTTCTCGGCACTGAGATTAAGCATAGATTGTGTTTTCTGCCTTCTGTTCTCACACTCCTCGCCTTCAATTCCCCCATATTGGGAATTTGGGAGCCACAATGCAGCCTTCTGCCTGCCCACCAGAAAAAAGAGGTGCCCTATGGGTCTGCGTGAAACTCCATATAAGGTTCCACCAGCACAGCCCTCTATAGCACCACAATATCATAGGCCACCTTGTGAACTAATGCTTTGTCTGACACAGCTCGAGCCCCGACCTCCTGGTAGCCACCTAGATAGCGGGACCCATATCTGGCAGGTGTGACCTGCCTTGACCTGAGTCCTTCATCTCAAACCAACCTGGTTATTCACGTACCAGTCCCAGAACATAGCTCAAATTACTGTGCATGGGGGAATCTGAAGCAAAAAAGAGTACTCCTCCTTCCTCATAGAAGGAAAATTAAATGTTGATATGGTGGTCCAACCCTCATATTGGGATCCAGGTGCATGGAACAAGAGCCAATGCCCACTCAGGATGGGCATCTGGGCACAAACAGGCATTGTGACCCTTACCCTGAGAGCCATTTCCAACAAGTCTCCATGGGAGCTGAACCAAAGCCCCACAGAGCCAGGCAGTCAAGCCTCTAGGCCCAAATACTAAGCCTTTGTAGGGTTATCCAGGCACAGGGACCTATAACCCATCTCTGGAATCCCTGTGTTGACGGGAACCGTGAAACAGTAAACCACGCTCTCTCCTTCGCAGTGAGACACCAAACTCTTGGGTGCTGGGCAGAATCCCCAGAGAGGTAGAATATTCCATGGACACATGAGGACACCCCACCATTCCAAGGCCATCCTAGACACAATCCAGACAGAAAAGCCTTTGCTCCTGCCTCCCAGCCACACGAATTTCAAATCCTGAGGAGCTGCCCTCAGCGTCTGCAGATCGGGGCTGCCATCACCTCCCTCCTAATTGATACACAATTTTGTGTCTGAAGACTTTGGTCCCAGAGCCCTTAACCACATTCTCTGCAGGATGGGGCTGACAGAACCACACTACATCACTGGGCCTGATCTCTGGATGAAATTCTGCCGTCTCAGTTGCACAAACCCTCCAGATTAGGAAAAGCCTGCAAGGCCCCTGAGCCCACCCCAATTTCATAGGCCACTCTGGAAAAAATGCACAGTCTGACACAGCCTGAGCATCTACCTCCAGGAAGACTCACAGGTCAAAGTCCCTAAGTCCGAAGGTTGAGGATCACATGCCCCTACAACCTCATAAGAACCCTAGCCTAGATATTCAGGCCTCTGTGCCCAGAGGCCTGGTCTTGAAATCCAACATATGATCCGACATGTGGTCCCTGAGCCATACAAGAGAACCCCTCCTGTCCCGAGAAGGGAACCTGGCTCCTGGGAACTGGGTCTAACCCTCAGGTAGGAGAATCCTGCATGGCCACAGATCCACAACCACATTCTTTTTTTTTATATAGATTTTATTTATTTATTTGACAGAGAGAGATCACAAGTAGGCATAGAGGAAGGCAGAGAGAGAGAGAGGAAGAAGCAGGCTCCCTGCTGAGCAGAGAGCCCAATGCGGGACTCAATCCCAGGACCCTGAGATCATGACCTGAGCCGAAGGCAGTGGCTTAGCCCATTGAGCCACCCAGGCACCCTCACCACCACATTCTAAGGTCTCCCTGGACACCAAACAGCATTGTGACTCATTAGACTGAGAACATCCGTCAACTTAGATCACTTGGAAATTTGAACAAAAACCAGCAGATCAAGCCTGCAATGTTCCTCAGCTGCAATGGTCATGCAAGGAAGACTTCCCAGGCCCCCATTCAGAGACCTCTGCTGTCGAATCTTTCTATATGGGGGACCCTGGAGCCTTGTAAGTGGACTTCCCCTGTCCCACAGTAGGACACCTTGCTGTTTGGAGCAGCTCACAAGGTCCTGCTTGGGAAAATCTCCAAGAATTCTTGAGGCCACCCCACAATTCGTTGACCATCATGGATGCAAACCCAGCGTGAGCAGACATCTGACCCTCGCCCATACTCAGGTGCTGGAAATCTCAAAACAACCACTGCACAATGGAATGGTCCTGTGGTCGGCACTGAGCTTATCCGTGGCTTGTGTTTTCAGACTTCTGTCTTCACACTCCTCGCCTACAAGCCCTCCATATTGGGAATTCTGAAGCCACAGTGCAGCTTTCTGCCTGCCCACCACAAAGAAGAAGTGCCCTATGGGTCTTCGCAGAAACCCACATGAGGATCCTCCTGCACGGCCCTCAATGGCACCCCAATATAATAGACCGACCTCTGCATAAATTGTCTGTCTGACACCGCCTGATCCCCGACCTCCTGTCAGCCACCCAGATAGTGGGCCCCATATCCTCCAGGTGGGTCCAACCTTGGCCCGAGGCCATCATCTTGAAGCAACCTGGATATTCAGATACCTGTCCCAGACTTAGCTCAAATTCCTGCCCATAGGGGACTCGGAAGCACAAAAGAGTGCTCCTCCTTCCCCATGGCCAGAAAACTGAATGTTGAGATGGCTGTACAACCCTGAGTGGGAACCAGGTGCATGGTCCATGAGACCACGCCTACACAGGATGGGCAGCTGGGCACAAACAGGCATTGTGACCCTCAGAATGAGACCCCTTTCCAAAGATCCCCCTTGGGATCTGGACCAGGAACCCAAATCGAAGCTTTGGTTAAGTTTTCCCAGTGTCTGGACCCAGAAACCATCTCTGGAATCCCTGTTTGGACAGGATCCCAGAGATGGAATACAGTCTTTTCCTCTTCCCCAGAAAGAAATCAAACTCTTGGGTGCCAAGCAGAATCACCAGAGTGGAAGAATATCCCATGGACACATGAGGTCACCCCTCCATTTAGTGGCCATCCTAGACACAAAATCCAGACAGAAAAGCCTGTGCTGCTCCCTCCCAGCCACCTGAATTTCAAATCCCCAGGAGCTTCCCTCAGGGTCTTCAGATTCGGACTGCCAACACCTCACTCCTATCTCTTATCCGAGGTTGTGTCTAAAGTCTTTGGTCCCAAAGTCCTGACACACATGACCTCCAGGATGGGGCCTCGAGAAACACATGACATCACTGGCCCTGCTCTCCTGAGGAAACCCTGCCCATCTCAGTTTCCCAAAATGCCCAGATTAGGAGAAAACTGCAAGGCCCCTGACTGCACCCGAATATCATAGGCCACTCTGGAAAAAGTGCACAGCCTGACACAGCCTCAGCACCTACCTCCAGGATGACATGCAGGCCAATGGCACTTAGTCCGAAGATTGAAACTTCCATGGCCCTAAAACCTCATCAGAACCCTAGCTTATGTTTTGAGGTCTCTCTCCCTAGAGGGCTGTTCTGGAAATTCAAGCATATGGTCCAACCTGTGGTCCGTGAGCCATACAAGAGCACACCTCCTGTCCCAAGAAGGAAACCTGGCTCCTGGGTACTGGGTCTAATCCTAAGGATAGAGAATCCTCAATGGTCAGAGAGCCGCCACCACATTCTAAGGTCTCCCTGGACATCAAGCAGCATTGGAACCTGTTAGACTGAGAACTTCCATCAACGCAAATCACTTGGAACTTGGAATCAGTGTCATTGGTTCAAGCTTACCCTGTTCCTCAGCTGCAATGGTAACAAGAGATTGGCTTCCCAGGCCTCCATTCAGAGAGCATTGCTATCGAATCTTCCATATGGGGTCCCTGGAGCCCTGTAAGAAGACTTCTGCTGTCCCTTAGTAGGACACCTTGATGTTTGGAGCAGCTCACAAGCTCCAGCTTGGAAAAACCTCCAAGAATTCTTGAGGCCTCCCCACCATTTGTTGGCCATCATGGATACAAACTCCAGCGTGAGCAGACATCTTCCCCTCGCCCAGGTGCTGAAGATCTCGAAACAACTGCTGTACATTGGAATAGACATGTGCTCGGCACTGAGCGTAACCGTAGCTTGTGTTTTCATACTTCTGTCCTCACACTCCTCGCCTGCAAACCCTCCAACTTGGATATTCTGGAGCCGTAATGCAGCCATCTGCCTGCTCACCAGATAGAAGAAGTGAAGAAAGGGTCTGTGCAAAAATCCCCCATGAGGATCCAGTTGCACAGCTCTCAAAAGCACCCCAATATCATAGGCCGAACTCTCCACGAATGTTCTGTCTGACACAGCTCGAGCCCGAGCTCCTGACAGCCACCCAGAAAGCAGGCCTCATTTTCTGCAGGTGGGTCCTGCCTTGGCCCGAGGACCTCATCTCAAAGTGAACTGGGTATTCAGGCACCTGTCCCAGATCTTAGCTCAAATTCCTGCCCATGGGGGAACCTGAAGCATAAAAAAGTACACCTCCTTCCCCATGGCAGGAAAACTGAATGTTGAGATGGCAGTCCAACCCTCAGAGTGGGAGCCAAGTGCATAGCCCATGAGGTCACACCCACTCAGCATGGGCATCTGGGCAAAAACAGGCATTGTGACCCTCAGAATGAGACCCATTTCCAACAAGAACACTCAGGAGCTGTACCAGGAAAACATAGAGCAGGACCCTAGGCCCAAATCCTAAGCCTTGTTGCGGTGATCGAGGCTCCAGAACCCAGGACCCATCTCTGGAATGGCTGTTTGGACGGGATCCCTGACTCATAAAACTGCGCTCCTCCCATCCCCCAGAAATACACCAAACTCTTGGGTGCCGAGCAGAATTCCCGGAGAGGTAGAATCTCACATGGACCCATGAGGCCATCCCTCCATTTCGTGGCCATCATAGACAAACAAGTCAGACAGAAAAGACTGTGCTCCTGCCTCACAGCCGTCCGAATTTCATATCTGGAGATGCTTCGCTCAGGGTCTGCAGATTGGGTCTGCCATCACCTCGAGCTTAACTCTTACCCGAGTTTGTGTCTGAAGACTTTGGACCCAGAGTCCTGACCCATATGCCCTCCAGGATGGGGCCTCCAGGAACACACAACAGCACTGGGCCAGCTCTCCCAAGGAATGTCAGCCTGTCTCAGTTTCCCAACCCACCAGATTAAGAGAAAATTGCAAGGCCCCTCATACCACCCCAATTCCATAGGAAGCTCCAGAAAAAATGCATAGTCTGACACAGCCTCAGAATATACCTCCAGGAAGACACCCAGGTCAATGGGAAGGGATGAAATGGCCTAACCCATGGCAGGTTCGATGTGCTGGGTGTGAAGCCAACTGTCTCAATGTCTCTCACAAGGTCTGGGCTCAGGCTATGTAAGACAGAGCATAGTGTTTAGGGTAGCCTATGCAATTGGGGTGTTGCCGAGGGCTGAGCAGGTTGATTTTCATTTGGGGTTTCTGAGCAATGCCATAGACAATGTTTTTCTTTGGGGGGCAGGCAGAGTGCTTCGTTATGGAACCAGAATTCCCAATCATGAGGGCTTTTGGGCCAGGAGTGCTAGGGTAGAGTCTGAAAACAAAACATAGGGTGAGGTGGGGAGCAGGCCCACTCTGCAAAGGCTGAAAGGATATCTCATGCATCTGAAGTCAGGCTGAGGATCAGACATTGGCTGAGGTTGGATTGTGCCCTTGATGGCACCTTCATGAAGCAGGTGCCTCATGAGGCCAACGAAGTTTTCCCACGCTGAGTTTGGAGGTTGCCACAAACCACAAGGTTTCCTTCTGCGAGACAGTCGAGTCCTGTTGAATGGCTCCAGTACATACCATACGGAAGGACTGAAGAGGAGGGTTCAAAGGATGGATCCCTGAACAACATGCCTCGCATTCCCTTTGGCCATTAACGACAAGATATGTTTGTTCTGCTGGCTCTGGGGCAAGCTAACCAGTGGGCTGAGTTGAAATGGCCTCTCCTGAGGATGCGTCATAATGTGGGTTTCTGTCCATGGAGACCTTGGAATGTGATGGTTGTACTGTGGCCCTGCGGAATTCTCCGACCAGAAGGGTTTGATACAGATCCAGTAAGAAAGCACTCCATGTGGAGACGAGAGAGGTTTGGTTTGGTGCCTCAGAAAAACCTAATATGCTGGTATAAGAAACCAGTCCTCTGAGGACAGACACATGAAAACTAAAGCTAAGGTTCATATTAGGGCCTAAGGGCCTGTCCATTTCAATCTTCTGTCTCTGGGGACACTGTCTGAAAGTCTAAGTGGTGATAATGGCAGAGCTGGTGTCAGAGTGCCCCTTTTAGTCCAGGGCAGCCTACACTATCAGGATGGCCTCAGGGGCCTTGGAACTTTTCCCTAACCTTGTGGTCAATGGATTGGGCACACTTTCCTTGGAGATGGCAGGCACAATCTTTCACTGTGGCTCCAGATGCCCTAGCCTGGAGGGTGTGTGGGTCCAGGCTGTGGGCACATAAGTCTGAAAACAAAAACTCAGCTTATGAGTGGCGCCAAGGGTATGGCAGGCCGGATGTACAGATAAAGAGTGAGCACCTTGGCTTGTGAATCAAGGGCGAGATTCCTTCAGGCTTTTGTCTCTGGATGCGTCCAGGATAGCCGTGGATTGTAGGGGGTGGCCTCAGTGACTGTGGACGAGTAACCTCTCTGGGGATTTGTCCCAGCTAACAGGAGTTCGGGGTCATTTTGTGGGAAGGGTGGAGTCCTGTTGTCTGGCTCATGTGTCTCTCCAAGAAAGTGATTCCAGAGCAGAGCCCCAGGAACAGGGGGGAGACTGGAAAACTCAAACACTGGTTAGGATTGGGTGTATAGGGGCTTGGCACGCCCCATATGAGGGCTCTTGGTCAAGGCCCTGACAGGCCTTTCTTTGATATTGGCCTCATGCTGAGGGTCACAGAGTGAATTTCTGCCCAAGGCAGAACTCAAGTTTGGGCGTGGTTTCAGGGGAAATGAAGGTTTCTCCCACCCTGAAGGTGTGACTCCATGCCAAGAGCAAGCCTTACAGCCATGGGGAAGAAGGAGTTCTGATTTGTGCTTCAGATGCCCAACTGTGTGGGGAATTGATATAATATCTGGGTTTAGATATTGGAAAACCAAGGTTAGGAAGAGATAACGGCATAAGACCATGGCGTGTCAGAAGTGCTAGGTGTGTGGCCAGCTGTCTCCTTGCCTGTCTGGACGTCTGGCATCAGGCTGTGAAAGGCAGAGCATTAGTGCCCAGAGCAGCCTATCAAATCTGAGTGCCGTCCAGGCAAGAGCAGGTTGATCCTCATCTGGGTTTTATGGAAAGCCGCACAAGGAAACGTTTTCTACCGGTGGGCAGTAACTGGGCAAGCTTGTGGTTCTGCAATTCCTACTCTGGAGGGATAGTTTGCCAGGAGTGTGAGGAAGGAAGTCTGAAAACACAAGCTAGCGTGAGGTTTGGAACCGAGGGCACGGCAGGCCACTCTGCAGAGGCTGAATCAAGATCTCCTGCATTGCGGTCATGTCTACTATGAGACTTGCTTCAAGCTAGAGTTTTTGACCATGATGGCCTCTCCCTGAAGGATATGGGGGGCTTCATGAGGCCCGGCAGGTTTGCCGTTTTCTCCTACACTGAAGGTTTGACACACAGCCAGCAGCAAGGTTTCTTGCCATGGGAAAGGAGGGGTTCTGACTTATGCATAGGTTCCCCCCTGTGCAGTGATTGGAGATAAGGTCTAGGTTCCGATGACTAAAAACCCAGGTTGGGAATGGATGGTGGCCTAAGGCAGTGGCGGGTCCAATGTGCTGGGTGTGCAGCCAGGTGTGTCGGTGTCTGTTGGAAGGTCTGGGTTCAGGCTTTTGCGACAGAGCATCAGTGTTTAAGGTAGCCTATGCAATTGGGGTGTTGCCGAGGGCAAAGCAGTTTGATCCTCATTTGGGGTTTCTGTGCAGCACCATAGACAATGTTTTTCTCCTGGGAGGCAGGCAGAGTGCTTCATTGTGGCCCCAGAATTCCCAGTAGGGAGGGTTTGTGGGCCAGGAGTGTGAGGACGGAAGTCTGAAAACACAAGCTAGTGTGAGGATTGGAGCCAAGGGCAGAGCAGGCCCACTCTGCAGAGGCTGAATCAAAATCTCCTGCATCTGAAGTCAGGCTGAGGATCAGACGTTGGCTAAGACTGGAGTATGTGTCCATGATGGCACCTTCATGAAGCAGGGCCTCATGAGGCCAAGGAAGTTTTCCCACGCTGAGTTTGGAGGTTGCCCCAAACCACAAGATTTCCTTCTGCGGGACATTCGAGTCCTGTTACATGGCTCCAGGACATACCATACGGAAGTACTGGAGAGCAGAGTTCGAAGGATGGATCACTGTACAGCATGCCTCGCATTCCCCTTGGCCATAAGCAACAAGATATGTTTGATCTGCTGCCTCTGGGGCACGCTACCCAGAGGGCTGTGTTGAAAAAGCCTCTCATGAGGATGCGTCATAATGTGCGTTTGGGGTCCATGGAGACCTTGGAATGTGCTGGTTGTTCAGTGGCCCTGCGGAACTCTCCTACCTGAAGTGTTTGATACATCCCCAGTAAGAAAGCTCCCCATGTGGAGACGAGAGAGGTTTGGTTTGGTGCCTCAGAAAAGCCCCGTGTGCTGGTCTACGAAAACAGTCCTCTGAGGACGGACACATGGAAACCAAAGCTAAGGTTCAGATTAGGGGCTGGGGGCCTGTCCATTTCAACCTTCTGTCTCTGGGGACTCTGTCGGAGAGTCTAAGTGGAGATAGTTGCTCCGCTGGTGTCAGAGAGCCCCTCTTAGTCCAGGGAGGCCTCCACTATTGATGGCCTCAGGGGCTTGGAGCTTTTCCCTAACCTCTAGAGTTGTGGTCAATGGATTGGGCACACTTTCCTTGGAGAGGGCAGGCACAATTTTTCGCTGTGGCTCCAGAGGCCCTCGCCTGGAGGTTGTGTGTGTCCAGGCTGTGGGCACAGAAGTCTGAATACACAAACTCAGCTTAAGAGTGGCGCCTAGGGTATGGCCGGCCGGATGTACAGCCCGAGAGGGAGCTCCGGGGCCTCTGAAACAAGGGCGAGTGGGAGGCATTCCTTCAGGCTTTTGTCTCTGGATGTTGTGTCCGGGATAGCCGTGGATTGGAGCGGTGGCCTTAGGGACAGTGGAGGGGTATCCCTCTCTTGGGATTTGTCCCAGCTCCCAAGAGTTTGGGGTCATTTTGTGGGAAGGGTGGAGTCGTGTTGTCTGGCTCAAGGGTCTCTCCAAAAAAGGGATTCAAGAGCAGAGCCCCAGGTGCAGGCGGGGCGACTGGAAAACTCAAACTCTGGTGAGGATTGGGTGCATAGGGGCTTGGCAACCCCATATTGAGGCTCTTGCTCTAGGCCCACACAGGCCTTTCTTTGACATGGGGCTCATGCTGAGGGTCAAAGTGTGAATTTGTGCCCAAGCAGCACTCAAGTTTGGGCGTGGCATCAGGGGCCATGAAGGTTTCTCCCACCCTGAAGGTGTGACTCCATGCCAAGAGCAAGCTTTACAGCCATGGGGAAGGAGGAGTTCTGTTTTGTGCTTGCTATACCCAGCTGTGTGGAGAATTGATATAATGTCTAGGTTCAGATATCTGAAAACCAAGGTTAGGATGAGGTGACGGCATAAGGCCAAGGCGTGTCCGAAGTGCTAGGTGTGCGGCCAGCTATCTCCTTGTCTGTCTGGACGTCTGGCTTCAGGCTGTGTCACACAGAGCATGAGTGCCCTGAGCAGCTTATCCAGTTCGGGTACCGTCGAGGCCCGAGCATGTTGATCCTCATCTGGGTTTTCTGGAGAGCCCCACAGGGAAACGTTTTTCTTCCGTTGGGCAGACACTGGGCTGGGTTTTGGTTCTGGAGTTCCTAGTCCAGAGGGCTTGTTTGCCAGGAGTGTGAGGAAGGAAGTCTGAAAACACAAGCTAGCGTGAGGTTTGGGACCGAGGGCACGGCAGGCCCACTCTGCAGAGGCTGATTCGAGATCTCCTGCACTGAGGTCATGTCAACTATGAGACGTGCCTCAGGCTAGAGTTCTTGTCCAGCATGGCCTCTTCCTGAAGGGTGTGGGGGCTTCATGAGGCCAGAAAGTTTTGCCTACGATGGGATTTGTGAACTGCTCCAAAACTGAAGGTTACCTTCTGCACGACAGTCGAGTCCTATTGGATGGTTCCAAGAAGCCCCATATGGAAAGACTCGAGAGCAGGTGTCTAAGCATGGATGCCTGGGAACGCCACCTCATATTCCCACTCTTTAGTCAGGACAAGGCAGGCTCAATCTGCGGGCTGCTGGGTGAGCTACCCAGAGGGGAGAGTTGAAATGGACTCTCCTGAAGATGAGTCCAACTGTGGCTTGGTGGCCTGGGAGACCTTGGAATGTGGAGGTGGCTCAGGGACTCTGCAGGATTCTCCAACATGAGGTGTTTGACACGGCTCCAACAAGGAAACTTCCCATGTGGAGATGAGAGGAGTTCTGTTCCGTGCCTCAGGAAAGCCCCATACCCTGTTCTTCGAACCAAAGCCTCTGAGGAGTGACACCTGGAAACCAAAGCAAGAGTTGAGACTACGGCCTAAAGGCCTGTCTGGCTCAACCTTCTATCTCTGTTGACATCTGTGTGCATGCATTCATGCATGTAGCTGCTCAGCTTGTGTCCGAATGCCCCTGTGAGTCCAGTGAGGCTCCCAGTAGTGGGATGTCCTCGGAGGCCTTGAGGTTTCTCATATTCTGGAGGTGTGTGGCCAAAGGAATGGACACAGTTTCCCAGGAGAGAGCAGGCACGGTCCTGTGGTATGGCTCCAGAGGACCCAGCCTAGAGGCTGTGTTTGCCAGGGCTGTGGGGACAGATGTCTGAAAAAGCAAACTTGGCTCAGCTAGGCCAATGTAATGGCAGGCCTGATCTCTAGTCCGTGAGGGGAGATCCTCTGGAAATCAAAGTAGGGCAAGTGGGAGGCAGTCACTCAGGATTTTGTCTCTGGGTGTTGCGTTTACAGTGTCCGGTCAGGGTAGGGGTTGTCTCAGAGGCCGAGGAAGAGCCTTCCTCTCGGGGGATTGTCCAAGCTCCCAAGTGTTTGTGTTCATTCTGTGGGAATGAAGAGTACTGTTTTCTGCCACAGGGGACCCCCCAGGAGAGGGACTCTAGAGCACAGCAGTGGCTTCCCTCAACTGGAATACACACCATCTAGTTAGTCCTGGGTGCCTATGGGCATGGCAAGCCACATATGCGGGCTCTTGGTCCAGTCACTGAGAGGCGTTACTTGAATAAGGTACTCACGCTGAGGGTCACAATGTGTGTTTGTGCCCAAGGCGGCCCTCACGCTTGGGCGTGGACTCATGGGCCATGCCGTTTTCTCCTACACTGAAGGTTTGACTCACTGCCAGCAGCAAGGTTTCTTGCTATGGGGAAGGGTTCTTGCTAAGGGGGAGGGGTTCTGACTTGTGCATCAGGTTTCCCGCTGTGCAGGGATTGGAGATAAGGTCTAGGTTCCGATGACTGAAAACCCAGGTTGGGAATGGATGGTGGCCTAAGGGAGTGGCGGGTCCAATGTGCTGGGTGTGCAGCCAGCTGTGTCGGTGTCTGTTGGAAGGTCTGGGCTCAAGCTATTTGCGACAGAGCATCACTGTTTAAGGTAGCCTATGCAATTGGGGTGTTGCCGAGGGCCAAGCAGTTTGATCCTCATTTGGGGTTTCTGGGCAGCGCCATAGACAATGTTTTTCTCCTGGGAGGCAGGCACAGTGCTTCATTGTGGCCCCAGAATTCCCAGTAGGGAGGGTTTGTGGGCCAGGAGTGTGAGGACGGAAGTCTGAAAACACAAGCTATTGTGAGGATTGGAGCCAAGGGCAGAACAGACCCACTCTGCAGAGGCTGAATCAAAATCTCCTGCATCTGAAGTCAGGCTGAGGATCAAACGTTGGCTGAGGCTGGAGTATGTGTCCATGATGGCACCTTCATGAAGTGGGGGCCTCATGAGGCCAAGGAAGTTTTCCCACGCTTAGTTTGGAGGTTGCCCCAAACCACAAGGTTTCCTTCTGCGGGACATTCGAGTCCTGTTGCATGGCTCCAGGACATACCATATGGAAGGACTGGAGAGCAGGGTTCGAAGGATGGATCCCTGTACAGCATGCCTCGCATTCCCATTGGCTATTAGCGACAAGATATGTTTGATCTGCTGCCTCTGGAACACGCGACCCAGGGGGCTGAGTTGAAATGGCCTCTCCTGAGGATCGTCATAATGTGCGTTTGAGTCCATGGAGACCTTGGAATGTGCTGGTTGTTCAGTGGCCCTGCGGAACTCTCCTACCTGAAGTGTTTGATACATCCCAGTACGAAAGCTGCCCATGTGGAGATGAGAGAGGTTTGGTTTGGTGCCTCAGAAAAGCCCCAGGTGCTGGTCTACGAAAAGAGTCCTCTGAGAACGGAAACATGTAAACCAAAGCTAAGGTTCAGATTAGGGCCTGGGGGCCTGTCCATTTCAACCTTCTGTCTCTGGGGACACTGTCTGAGAGTCTAAGTGGAGATAGTTGCTCCGCTGGTGTCAGAGAGCCCCTCTTAGTCCAGGGTGTCCTATACTATTGATGGCATCAGGGAACTTGGAGCTTTTCCCTAACCTGTAGGTTTGTGGTCAATGGATTGGGCACGCTTTCCTTGTAGAGGGCAGGCATAATCTTTCGCTGTTTGGTCCAGAGGCCCTAGCCTGGATGTTGTGTGGGTCCAGGCTGTGGGCACAGAAGTCTGAATACACAAACTCAGCTTATGAGTGGCGCCTAGGGTATGGCAGGCCGGATGTACAGCCCGAGAGGGAGCTCCTGGGCCTCTGAAACAAGGGCGAGTGGGAGGCGTTCCTTCAGGCTTTTGTCTCTGGATGTTGTGTCCGGGATAGCCGTGGATTGGAGCGGTGGCCTCAGGTACTGTGGACGAGTATCCCTCTCTGGGGATTTGTCCCAGCTCCCAAGAGTTTGGGGTCATTTTGTGGGAAGGGTGGAGTCGTGTTGTCTGGCTCATGGGTCTCTCCAAGAAAGGCATTCCAGAGCAGAGCTCCAGGTACGGGCGGGGCGACTGGAAAATTCAAACCGTGGTGAGGATTGGGTGCATAGGGGCTTGGCAAGCCCCATATGTGGGCTCTTGGTCCAGGCCCTGACAGGCCTTTCTTTGACATGGGGCTCATGCTGAGGGTCACAGTGTGAATTTGTGCCCAAGCAGCACTCAAGTTTGGGCGTGGCATCAGGAGCCATGAAGGATTCTCCCACCCTGAAGGTGTGACTCCATGCCAAGAGCAAGCTTGACAGCCATGGGGAATGAGGAGTTCTGTTTTGTGCTTGCTATACCCAGCTGTGTGGAGAATTGATATAATGTCTAGGTTCAGATATCTGAAAACCAAGGTTAGGATGAGGTGACGGCATAAGACCATGGCGTGTCCGAAGTGCTGGGTGTGCGGCCAGCTGTCTCCTTGTCTCTCTGGACGTCTGGCTTCAGGCTGTGTCAGGCAGAGCATGAGTGCCCAGAGCAGCCTATCCAGTTCGGGTACCGTCGAGGCCCGAGCAGGTTGATCCTCATCTGGGTTTTCTGGAGAGCCCCACAGGGAAACGTTTTTCTTCCGTTGGGCAGACACTGGGCTGGGTTTTGGTTCTGGAGTTCCTAGTCCAGAGGGCTTGTTTGCCAGGAGTGGGAGGAAGGAAGTCTGAAAACACAAGCTAGCATGAGGTTTGGGACCGAGGGCACGGCAGGCCCACTCTGCAGAGGCTGAATCGAGATCTCCTGCACTGAGGTCATGTCAACTATGAGACGTGCCTCAGGCTAGAGTTCTTGTCCAGCATGGCCTCTTCCTGAAGGGTGTGGGGGCTTCATGAGGCCAGAAAGTTTTGCCTACGATGGGATTTGTGAACTGCTCCAAAACTGAAGGTTACCTTCTGCACGACAGTCGAGTCCTATTGGATGGTTCCAAGAGGCCCCATATGGAAATACTCGAGAGCAGGTGTCTAAGCATGTATGCCTGGGAACGCCACCTCATATTCCCACTGTTTAGTCAGGACAAGGCAGGCTCAATCTGCGGGCTCCTGGGTGAGCTACCCAGAGGGGAGAGTTGAAATGGACTCTCCTGAAGATGAGTCCTACTGTGGCTTGGTGGCCTAGGAGACCTTGGAATGTGGAGGTGGCTCAGGGACTCTGCAGGATTCTCCAACATGAGGTGTTTGACACGGCTCCAACAAGGCAACTTCCCATGTGGAGACGAGAGGAGTTCTGTTCCGTGCCTCAGGAAAGCCCCATACCCTGTTCTTCGAACCAAAGCCTCTGAGGAGTGACACCTGGAAACCAAAGCAAGAGTTGAGACTACGGCCTAAAGGCCTGTCCGGCTCAACCTTCTATCTCTGTTGACATCTGTGTGCATGCATTCATGGATGTAGCTGCTCAGCTTGTTTCCGAATGCCCCTGTGAGTCCAGTGAGGCTCCCAGTAGTGGGATGTCCTCGGAGGCCTTGAGGTTTCTCATATTCTGGAGGTGTGTGGCCAAAGGAATGGACACAGTTTCCCAGGAGAGAGCAGGAACAGTCCTCTGGTATGGCTCCAGAGGACCCAGCCTAGAGGCTGTGTTTGCCAGGGCTGTGGGGACAGATGTCTGAAAAAGCAAACTTGGCTCAGCTAGGGGCCAATGTAATGGCAGGCCTGATCTCTAGTCCGTGAGGGGAGATCCTCTGGAAATCAAAGTAGGGCAAGTGGGAGGCAGTCACTCAGGATTTTGTCTCTGGGTTTCGCGTTTACAGTGTCCGGTGAGGGTAGGGGTTGTCTCAGAGGCCGAGGAAGAGCCTTCCTCTCGGGGGATTGTCCAAGCTCCCAAGTGTTTGTGTTCATTCTGTGGGAATGAAGAGTACTGTTTTCTGCCACAGGGGACCCCCCAGGAGAGGGACTCTAGAGCACAGCAGTGGGTTCCCTCAACTGGAATACACACCATCTAGTTAGTCCTGGGTGCCTATGTGCATGGCAAGCCACATATGCGGGCTCTTGGTCCAGTCACTGAGAGGCGTTACTTGAATAAGTACTCACGCTGAGGGTCACAATGTGTGTTTGTGCCCAAGGCGGCCCTCACGCTTGGGCGTGGCCTCATGGGCCATGGCGTTTTCTCCTACACTGAAGGTTTGACTCACTGCCAGCAGCAAGGTTTCTTGCCATGGGGAAGGAGGGGTTCTGAATTGTGCATCAGGTTCCCCCCTGTGCAGGGATTGGAGATAAGGTCTAGGTTCCGATGACTGAAAACCCAGGTTGGGAATGGATGGTGGCCTAAGGCAGTGGCGGGTCCAATGTGCTGGGTGTGCAGCCAGCTGTGTCGGTGTCTGTTGGAAGGTCTGGGCTCAGGCTATTTGCGACAGAGCATCACTGTTTAAGGTAGCCTATGCAATTGGGGTGTTGCTGAGGGCCAAGCAGTTTGATCCTCATTTGGGGTTTCTGGGCAGCGCCATAGACAATGTTTTTCTCCTGGGAGGCAGGCACAGTGCTTCATTGTGGCCCCAGAATTCCCAGTAGGGAGGGCTTGTGGGCCAGGAGTGTGAGGACGGAAGTCTGAAAACACAAGCTAGTGTGAGGATTGGAGCCAAGGGCAGAGCAGGCCCACTCTGCAGAGGCTGAATCAAAATCTCCTGCATCTGAAGTCAGGCTGAGGATCAGACGTTGGCTGAGGCTGGAGTATGTGTCCATGATGGCACCTTCATGAAGTGGGGGCCTCATGAGGCCAAGGAAGTTTTCCCACGCTGAGTTTGGAGGTTGCCCCAAAGCACAAGGTTTCCTTCTGCGGGACATTCGAGTCCTGTTGCATGGCTCCAGGACATACCATATGGAAGGACTGGAGAGCAGGGTTCGAAGGATGGATCCCTGTACAGCATGCCTCGCATTCCCATTGGCTATTAGCGACAAGATATGTTTGATCTGCTGCCTCTGGAACACGCGACCCAGGGGGCTGAGTTGAAATGGCCTCTCCTGAGGATGCGTCATAATGTGCGTTTGGGTCCATGGAGACCTTGGAATGTGCTGGTTGTTCAGTGGCCCTGCGGAACTCTCATACCTGTAGTGTTTGATACATCCCAGTACGAAAGCTGCCCATGTGGAGATGAGAGATGTTTGGTTTGGTGCCTCAGAAAAGCCCCAGGTGCAGGTCTACGAAAACAGTCCTCTGAGAACGGAAACATGGAAACCAAAGCTAAGGTTCAGATTAGGGCCTGGGGGCCTGTCCATTTCAACCTTCTGTTTCTGGGGACACTCTCTGAGAGTCTAAGTGGAGATAGTTGCTCCGCTGGTGTCAGAGAGCCCCTCTTAGTCCAGGGTGGCCTATACTATTGATGGCCTCAGGGACCTTGGAGCTTTTCCCTAACCTGTAGGGTTGTGTTCAATGGATTGGGCACGCTTTCCTTGGAGAGGGCAGGCACAATCTTTCGCTGTTTGGTCCAGAGGCCCTAGCCTGGATGTTGTGTGGGTCCAGGCTGTGGGCACAGAAGTCTGAATACACAAACTCAGCTTATGAGTGGCGCCTAGGGTATGGCCGGCCGGATGTACAGACCGAGAGGGAGCTCCTGGGCCTCTGAAACAAGGGCGAGTGGGAGGCGTTCCTTCAGGCTTTTGTCTCTGGATGTTGTGTCCGGGATAGCCGTGGATTGGAGCGGTGGCCTCAGGTACTGTGGACGAGTATCCCTCTCTGGGGATTTGTCCCAGCTCCCAAGAGTTTGGGGTCATTTTGTGGGAAGGGGGGAGTCGTGTTGTCTGGCTCATGGGTCTCTCCAAGAAAGAGATTCCAGAGCAGAGCTCCAGGTACGGGCGGGGCGACTGGAAAATTCAAACCGTGGTGAGGATTGGGTGCATAGGGGCTTGGCAAGCCCCATATGTGGGCTCTTGGTCCAGGCCCTGACAGGCCTTTCTTTGACATGGGGCTCATGCTGAGGGTCACAGTGTGAATTTGTGCCCAAGCAGCACTCAAGTTTGGGCGTGGCATCAGGAGCCATGAAGGATTCTCCCACCCTGAAGGTGTGACTCCATGCCAAGAGCAAGCTTGACAGCCATGGGGAATGAGGAGTTCTGTTTTGAGCTTGCTATACCCAGCTGTGTGGAGAATTGATATAATGTCTAGGTTCAGATATCTGAAAACCAAGGTTAGGATGAGGTGACGGCATAAGACCATGGCGTGTCCGAAGTGCTGGGTGTGCGGCCAGCTGTCTCCTTGTCTCTCTGGACGTCTGGCTTCAGGCTGTGTCAGGCAGAGCATGAGTGCCCAGAGCAGCCTATCCAGTTCGGGTACCGTCGAGGCCCGAGCAGGTTGATCCTCATCTGGGTTTTCTGGAGAGCCCCACAGGGAAACGTTTTTCTTCCGTTGGGCAGACACTGGGCTGGGTTTTGGTTCTGGAGTTCCTAGTCCAGAGGGCTTGTTTGCCAGGAGTGGGAGGAAGGAAGTCTGAAAACACAAGCTAGCATGAGGTTTGGGACCGAGGGCACGGCAGGCCCACTCTGCAGAGGCTGAATCGAGATCTCCTGCACTGAGGTCATGTCAACTATGAGACGTGCCTCAGGCTAGAGTTCTTGTCCAGCATGGCCTCTTCCTGAAGGGTGTGGGGGCTTCATGAGGCCAGAAAGTTTTGCCTACGATGGGATTTGTGAACTGCTCCAAAACTGAAGTTTACCTTCTGCACGACAGTCGAGTCCTATTGGATGGTTCCAAGAGGCCCCATATGGAAAGACTCGAGAGCAGGTGTCTAAGCATGGATGCCTGGGAACGCCACCTCATATTCCCACTGTTTAGTCAGGACAAGGCAGGCTCAATCTGCGGGCTCCTGGGTGAGCTACCCAGAGGGGAGAGTTGAAATGGACTCTCCTGAAGATGAGTCCTACTGTGGCTTGGTGGCCTAGGAGACCTTGGAATGTGGAGGTGGCTCAGGGACTCTGCAGGATTCTCCAACATGAGGTGTTTGACACGGCTCCAACAAGGCAACTTCCCATGTGGAGACGAGAGGAGTTCTGTTCCGTGCCTCAGGAAAGCCCCATACCCTGTTCTTCGAACCAAAGCCTCTGAGGAGTGACACCTGGAAACCAAAGCAAGAGTTGAGACTACGGCCTAAAGGCCTGTCCGGCTCAACCTTCTATCTCTGTTGACATCTGTGTGCATGCATTCATGGATGTAGCTGCTCAGCTTGTTTCCGAATGCCCCTGTGAGTCCAGTGAGGCTCCCAGTAGTGGGATGTCCTCGGAGGCCTTGAGGTTTCTCATATTCTGGAGGTGTGTGGCCAAAGGAATGGACACAGTTTCCCAGGAGAGAGCAGGAACAGTCCTCTGGTATGGCTCCAGAGGACCCAGCCTAGAGGCTGTGTTTGCCAGGGCTGTGGGGACAGATGTCTGAAAAAGCAAACTTGGCTCAGCTAGGGGCCAATGTAATGGCAGGCCTGATCTCTAGTCCGTGAGGGGAGATCCTCTGGAAATCAAAGTAGGGCAAGTGGGAGGCAGTCACTCAGGATTTTGTCTCTGGGTGTCGCGTTTACAGTGTCCGGTGAGGGTAGGGGTTGTCTCAGAGGCCGAGGAAGAGCCTTCCTCTCGGGGGATTGTCCAAGCTCCCAAGTGTTTGTGTTCATTCTGTGGGAATGAAGAGTACTGTTTTCTGCCACAGGGGACCCCCCAGGAGAGGGACTCTAGAGCACAGCAGTGGGTTCCCTCAACTGGAATACACACCATCTAGTTAGTCCTGGGTGCCTATGTGCATGGCAAGCCACATATGCGGGCTCTTGGTCCAGTCACTGAGAGGCGTTACTTGAATAAGGTACTCACGCTGAGGGTCACAATGTGTGTTTGTGCCCAAGGCGGCCCTCACGCTTGGGCGTGGCCTCATGGGCCATGCCGTTTTCTCCTACACTGAAGGTTTGACTCACTGCCAGCAGCTAGGTTTCTTGCCATGGGGAAGGAGGGGTTCTGACTTGTGCATCAGGTTCCCCCCTGTGCAGGGATTGGAGATAAGGTCTAGGTTCCGATGACTGAAAACCCAGGTTGGGAATGGATGGTGGCCTAAGGCAGTGGTGGGTCCAATGTGCTGGGTGTGCAGCCAGCTGTGTCGGTGTCTGTTGGAAGGTCTGGGCTCAGGCTATTTGCGACAGAGCATCACTGTTTAAGGTAGCCTATGCAATTGGGGTGTTGCCGAGGGCCAAGCAGTTTGATCCTCATTTGGGGTTTCTGGGCAGCGCCATAGACAATGTTTTTCTCCTGGGAGGCAGGCACAGTGCTTCATTGTGGCCCCAGAATTCCCAGTAGGGAGGGCTTGTGGGCCAGGAGTGTGAGGACGGAAGTCTGAAAACACAAGCTAGTGTGAGGATTGGAGCCAAGGGCAGAGCAGGCCCACTCTGCAGAGGCTGAATCAAAATCTCCTGCATCTGAAGTCAGGCTGAGGATCAGACGATGGCTGAGGCTGGAGTATGTGTCCATGATGGCACCGTCATGAAGTGGGGGCCTCATGAGGCCAAGGAAGTTTTCCCACGCTGAGTTTGGAGGTTGCCCCAAACCACAAGGTTTCCTTCTGCGGGACATTCGAGTCCTGTTGCATGGCTCCAGGACATACCTTATGGAAGGACTGGAGAGCAGGGTTCGAAGGATGGATCCCTGTACAGCATGCCTCGCATTCCCATTGGCTATTAGCGACAAGATATGTTTGATCTGCTGCCTCTGGAACACGCGACCCAGGGGGCTGAGTTGAAATGGCCTCTCCTGAGGATGCGTCATAATGTGCGTTTGGGTCCATGGAGACCTTGGAATGTGCTGGTTGTTCAGTGGCCCTGCGGAACTCTCCTACCTGAAGTGTTTGATACATCCCAGTACGAAAGCTGCCCATGTGGAGATGAGAGAGGTTTGGTTTGGTGCCTCAGAAAAGCCCCAGGTGCAGGTCTACGAAAACAGTCCTCTGAGAACGGAAACATGGAAACCAAAGCTAAGGTTCAGATTAGGGCCTGGGGGCCTGTCCATTTCAACCTTCTGTCTCTGGGGACACTCTCTGAGAGTCTAAGTGGAGATAGTTCCTCCGCTGGTGTCAGAGAGCCCCTCTTAGTCCAGGGTGGCCTATACTATTGATGGCATCAGGGAACTTGGAGCTTTTCCCTAACCTGTAGGGTTGTGGTCAATGGATTGGGCACACTTTCCTTGGAGAGGGCAGGCACAATCTTTCGCTGTTTGGTCCAGAGGCCCTAGCCTGGATGTTGTGTGGGTCCAGGCTGTGGGCACAGAAGTCTGAATACACAAACTCAGCTTATGAGTGGCGCCTAGGGTATGGCCGGCCGGATGTACTGCCCGAGAGGGAGCTCCTGGGCCTCTGAAACAAGGGCGAATGGGAGGCGTTCCTTCAGCCTTTTGTCTCTGGATGTTGTGTCCGGGATAGCCGTGGATTGGAGCGGTGGCCTCAGGTACTGTGGACGAGTATCCCTCTCTGGGGATTTGTCCCAGCTCCCAAGAGTTTGGGGTCATTTTGTGGGAAGGGGGGAGTCGTGTTGTCTGGCTCATGGGTCTCTCCAAGAAAGGAATTCCAGAGCAGAGCTCCAGGTACGGGCGGGGCGACTGGAAAATTCAAACCATGGTGAGGATTGGGTGCATAGGGGCTTGGCAAGCCCCATATGTGGGCTCTTGGTCCAGGCCCTGACAGGCCTTTCTTTGACATGGGGCTCATGCTGAGGGTCACAGTGTAATTTGTGCCCAAGCAGCACTCAAGTTTGGGCGTGGCATCAGGGGCCATGAAGGTTTCTCCCACCCTGAAGGTGTGACTCCATGCCAAGAGCAAGCTTGACAGCCATGGGGAAGGAGGAGTTCTGCTTTGTGCTTGCTATACCCAGCTGTGTGGAGAATTGATATAATGTCTAGGTTCAGATATCTGAAAACCAAGGATAGGATGAGGTGACGGCATAAGACCATGGCGTGTCCGAAGTGCTGGGTGTGCGGCCAGCTGTCTCCTTGTCTGTCTGGACGTCTGGCTTCAGGCTGTGTCAGGCAGAGCATGAGTTCCCCAGAGCAGCCTATCCAGTTCGGGTACCGTCGAGGCCCGAGCAGGTTGATCCTCATCTGGGTTTTCTGGAGAGCCCCACAAGGAAACGTTTTTCTTCCGTTGGGCAGACACTGGGCTGGGTTTTGGTTCTGGAGTTCCTAGTCCGGAGGGCTTGTTTGCCAGGATTGTGAGGAAGGAAGTCTGAAAACACAAGCTAGCGTGAGGTTTGGGACCGAGGGCACGGCAGGCCCACTCTGCAGAGGCTGAATCGAGATCTCCTGCACTGAGGTCATGTCAACTATGAGACGTGCCTCAGGCTAGAGTTCTTGTCCAGCATGGCCTCTTCCTGAAGGGTGTGGGGGCTTCATGAGGCCAGAAAGTTTTGCCTACGATGGGATTTGTGAACTGCTCCAAAACTGAAGGTTACCTTCTGCACGACAGTCGAGTCCTATGGATGGTTCCAAGAGGCCCCATATGGAAAGGTGTCTAAGCATGGATGCCTGGGAACGCCACCTCATATTCCCACTCTTTAGTCAGGACAAGGCAGGCTCAATCTGCGGGCTCCTGGGTGAGCTACCCAGAGGGGAGAGTTGAAATGGACTCTCCTGAAGATGAGTCCTACTGTGGCTTGGTGGCCTGGGAGACCTTGGAATGTGGAGGTGGCTCAGGGACTCTGCAGGATTCTCCAACATGAGGTGTTTGACACGGCTCCAACAAGGCAACTTCCCATGTGGAGACGAGAGGAGTTGTGTTCCGTGCCTCAGGAAAGCCCCATACCCTGTTCTTCGAACCAAAGCCTCTGAGGAGTGACACCTGGAAACCAAAGCAAGAGTTGAGACTACGGCCTAAAGGCCTGTCCGGCTCAACCTTCTATCTCTGTTGACATCTGTGTGCATGCATTCATGGATGTAGCTGCTCAGCTTGTGTCCGAATGCCCCTGTGAGTCCAGTGAGGCTCCCAGTAGTGGGATGTCCTCGGAGGCCTTGAGGTTTCTCATATTCTGGAGGTGTGTGGCCAAAGGAATGGACACAGTTTCCCAGGAGAGAGCAGGCACAGTCCTCTGGTATGGCTCCAGAGGACCCAGCCTAGAGGCTGTGTTTGCCAGGGCTGTGGGGACAGATGTCTGAAAAAGCAAACTTGGCTCAGCTAGGGGCCAATGTAATGGCAGGCCTGATCTCTAGTCCGTGAGGGGAGATCTTCTGGAAATCAAAGTAGGGCAAGTGGGAGGCAGTCACTCAGGATTTTGTCTCTGGGTGTCGCGTTTACAGTGTCCGGTGAGGGTAGGGGTTGTCTCAGAGGCCGAGGAAGAGCCTTCCTCTCGGGGGATTGTCCAAGCTCCCAAGTGTTTGTGTTCATTCTGTGGGAATGAAGAGTACTGTTTTCTGCCACAGGGGACCCCCCAGGAGAGGGACTCTAGAGCACAGCAGTGGGTTCCCTCAACTGGAATACACACCATCTAGTTAGTCCTGGGTGCCTATGGGCATGGCAAGCCACATATGCGGGCTCTTGGTCCAGTCACTGAGAGGCGTTACTTGAATAAGGTACTCACGCTGAGGGTCACAATGTGTGTTTGTGCCCAAGGCGGCCCTCACGCTTGGGCGTGGCCTCATGGGCCATGCCGTTTTCTCCTACACTGAAGGTTTGACTCACTGCCAGCAGCTAGGTTTCTTGCCATGGGGAAGGAGGGGTTCTGACTTGTGCATCAGGTTCCCCCCTGTGCAGGGATTGGAGATAAGGTCTAGGTTCCGATGACTGAAAACCCAGGTTGGGAATGGATGGTGGCCTAAGGCAGTGGCGGGTCCAATGTGCTGGGTGTGCAGCCAGCTGTGTCGGTGTCTGTTGGAAGGTCTGGGCTCAGGCTATTTGCGACAGAGCATCACTGTTTAAGGTAGCCTATGCAATTGGGGTGTTGCCGAGGGCCAAGCAGTTTGATCCTCATTTGGGGTTTCTGGGCAGCGCCATAGACAATGTTTTTCTCCTGGGAGGCAGGCACAGTGCTTCATTGTGGCCCCAGAATTCCCAGTAGGGAGGGCTTGTGGGCCAGGAGTGTGAGGACGGAAGTCTGAAAACACAAGCTAGTGTGAGGATTGGAGCCAAGGGCAGAGCAGGCCCACTCTGCAGAGGCTGAATCAAAATCTCCTGCATCTGAAGTCAGGCTGAGGATCAGACGTTGGCTGAGGCTGGAGTATGTGTCCATGATGGCACCTTCATGAAGTGGGGGCCTCATGAGGCCAAGGAAGTTTTCCCACGCTGAGTTTGGAGGTTGCCCCAAACCACAAGGTTTCCTTCTGCGGGACATTCGAGTCCTGTTGCATGGCTCCAGGACATACTATATGGAAGGACTGGAGAGCAGGGTTCGAAGGATGGATCCCTGTACAGCATGCCTCGCATTCCCATTGGCTATTAGCGACAAGATATGTTTGATCTGCTGCCTCTGGAACACGCGACCCAGGGGGCTGAGTTGAAATGGCCTCTCCTGAGGATGCGTCATAATGTGCGTTTGGGTCCATGGAGACCTTGGAATGTGCTGGTTGTTCAGTGGCCCTGCGGAACTCTCCTACCTGAAGTGTTTGATACATCCCAGTACGAAAGCTGCCCATGTGGAGATGAGAGATGTTTGGTTTGGTGCCTCAGAAAAGCCCCAGGTGCAGGTCTACGAAAACAGTCCTCTGAGAACGGAAACCTGGAAACCAAAGCTAAGGTTCAGATTAGGGCCTGGGGGCCTGTCCATTTCAACCTTCTGTCTCTGGGGACACTGTCTGAGAGTCTAAGTGGAGATAGTTGCTCCGCTGGTGTCAGAGAGCCCCTCTTAGTCCAGGGTGTCCTATATTATTGATGGCCTCAGGGAACTTGGAGCTTTTCCCTAACCTGTAGGGTTGTGGTCAATGGATTGGGCACGCTTTCCTTGGAGAGGGCAGGCACAATCTTTCGCTGTTTGGTCCAGAGGCCCTAGCCTGGATGTTGTGTGGGTCCAGGCTGTGGGCACAGAAGTCTGAATACACAAACTCAGCTTATGAGTGGCGCCTAGGGTATGGCCGGCCGGATGTACAGCCCGAGAGGGAGCTCCTGGGCCTCTGAAACATGGGCGAGTGGGAGGCGTTCTTTCAGGCTTTTGTCTCTGGATGTTGTGTCCGGGATAGCCGTGGATTGGAGCGGTGGCCTCAGGTACTGTGGACGAGTATCCCTCTCTGGGGATTTGTCCCAGCTCCCAAGAGTTTGGGGTCATTTTGTGGGAAGGGTGGAGTCGTGTTGTCTGGCTCATGGGTCTCTCCAAGAAAGAGATTCCAGAGAAGAGCTCCAGGTACGGGCGGGGCGACTGGAAAATTCAAACCGTGGTGAGGATTGGGTGCATAGGGGCTTGGCAAGCCCCATATGTGGGCTCTTGGTCCAGGCCCTGACAGGCCTTTCTTTGACATGGGGCTCATGCTGAGGGTCACAGTGTGAATTTGTGCCCAAGCAGCACTCAAGTTTGGGCGTGGCATCAGGGGCCATGAAGGTTTCTCCCACCCTGAAGGTGTGACTCCATGCCAAGAGCAAGCTTGACAGCCATGGGGAAGGAGGAGTTCTGTTTTGTGCTTGCTATACCCAGCTGTGTGGAGAATTGATATAATGTCTAGGTTCAGATATCTGAAAACCAAGGTTAGGATGAGGTGACGGCATAAGACCATGGCGTGTCCGAAGTGCTGGGTGTGCGGCCAGCTGTCTCCTTGTCTCTCTGGACGTCTGGCTTCAGGCTGTGTAAGGCAGAGCATGAGTGCCCAGAGCAGCCTATCCAGTTCGGGTACCGTCGAGGCCCGAGCAGGTTGATCCTCATCTGGGTTTTCTGGAGAGCCCCACAGGGAAGCGTTTTTCTTCCGTTGGGCAGACACTGGGCTGGGTTTTGGTTCTGGAGTTCCTAGTCCGGAGGGCTTGTTTGCCAGGAGTGTGAGGAAGGAAGTCTGAAAACACAAGCTAGCATGAGGTTTGGGACCGAGGGCACGGCAGGCCCACTCTGCAGAGGCTGAATCGAGATCTCCTGCACTGAGGTCATGTCAACTATGAGACGTGCCTCAGGCTAGAGTTCTTGTCCAGCATGGCCTCTTCCTGAAGGGTGTGGGGGCTTCATGAGGCCAGAAAGTTTTGCCTACGATGGGATTTGTGAACTGCTCCAAAACTGAAGGTTACCTTCTGCACGACAGTCGAGTCCTATTGGATGGTTCGAAGAGGCCCCATATGGAAAGACTCGAGAGCAGGTGTCTAAGCATGGATGCCTGGGAACGCCACCTCATATTCCCACTCTTTAGTCAGGACAAGGCAGGCTCAATCTGCGGGCTCCTGGGTGAGCTACCCAGAGGGGAGAGTTGAAATGGACTCTCCTGAAGATGAGTCCTACAGTAGCTTGGTGGCCTGGGAGACCTTGGAATGTGGAGGTGGCTCAGGGACTCTGCAGGTTTCTCCAACATGAGGTGTTTGACACGGCTCCAACAAGGAAACATCCCATGTGGAGACGAGAGGAGTTCTGTTCCGTGCCTCAGGAAAGCCCCATACCCTGTTCTTCGAACCACAGCCTCTGAGGAGTGACACCTGGAAACCAAAGCAAGAGTTGAGACTACGGACTAAAGGCCTGTCCGGCTCAACCTTCTATCTCTGTTGACATCTGTGTGCATGCATTCATGGATGTAGCTGCTCAGCTTGTGTCCGAATGCCCCTGTGAGTCCAGTGAGGCTCCCAGTAGTGGGATGTCCTCGGAGGCCTTGAGGTTTCTCATATTCTGGAGGTGTGTGGCCAAAGGAATGGACACAGTTTCCCAGGAGAGAGCAGGCACGGTCCTGTGGTATGGCTCCAGAGGACCCAGCCTAGAGGCTGTGTTTGCCAGAGCTGTGGGGACAGATGTCTGAAAAAGCAAACTTGGCTCAGCTAGGGGCCAATGTAATGGCAGGCCTGATCTCTAGTCCGTGAGGGGAGATCCTCTGGAAATCAAAGTAGGGCAAGTGGGAGGCAGTCACTCAGGATTTTGTCTCTGGGTGTGTGCGTTTACAGTGTCCGGTCAGGGTTGGGGTGGTCTCAGAAGCCGAGGGAGTTGGATGAAGAGTACTGTTTTCTGCCACAGGGGACCCCCCAGGAGAGGGACTCTAGAGCACAGCAGTGGGTTCCCTCAACTGGAATACACACCATCTAGTTAGTCCTGGGTGCCTATGGGCATGGCAAGCCACATATGCGGGCTCTTGTTCCAGTCACTGAGAGGCGTTACTTGAATAAGGTACTCACGCTGAGGGTCACAATGTGTGTTTGTGCCCAAGGTGGCCCTCACGCTTGGGCGTGGCCTCATGGGCCATGCCGTTTTCTCCTACACTGAAGGTTTGACTCACTGCCAGCAGCAAGATTTCTTGCCAGGGGGAAGGATGGGTTCTGACTTGTGCATCAGGTTCCCCCCTGTGCAGGGATTGGAGATAAGGTCTAGGTTCCGATGACTGAAAACCAAGGTTGGGAATGGATGGTGGCCTAAGGCAGTGGCGGGTCCAATGTGCTGGGTGTGCAGCCAGCTGTGTCGGTGTCTGTTGGAAGGTCTGGGCTCAGGCTATTTGCGACAGAGCATCACTGTTTAAGGTAGCCTATGCAATTGGGGTGTTGCCGAGGGCCAAGCAGTTTGATCCTCATTTGGGGTTTCTGGGCAGCGCCATAGACAATGTTTTTCTCCTGGGAGGCAGGCACAGTGCTTCATTGTGGCCCCAGAATTCCCAGTAGGGAGGGCTTGTGGGCCAGGAGTGTTAGGACGGAAGTCTGAAAACACAAGCTAGTGTGAGGATTGGAGCCAAGGGCAGAGCAGGCCCACTCTGCAGAGGCTGAATCAAAATCTCCTGCATCTGAAGTCAGGCTGAGGATCAGACGATGGCTGAGGCTGGCGTATGTGTCCATGATGGCACCTTCATGAAGTGGGGGCCTCATGAGGCCAAGGAATTTTTCCCACGCTGAGTTTGGAGGTTGCCCCAAACCACAAGGTTTCCTTCTGCGGGACATTCGAGTCCTGTTGCATGGCTCCAGGACATACCTTATGGAAGGACTGGAGAGCAGGGTTCGAAGGATGGATCCCTGTACAGCATGCCTCGCATTCCCATTGGCTATTAGCGACAAGATATGTTTGATCTGCTGCCTCTGGAACACGCGACCCAGGGGGCTTAGTTGAAATGGCCTCTCCTGAGGATGCGTCATAATGTGCGTTTGGGTCCATGGAGACCTTGGAATGTGCTGGTTGTTCAGTGGCCCTGCGGAACTCTCCTACCTGAAGTGTTTGATACATCCCAGTACGAAAGCTGCCCATGTGGAGATGAGAGAGGTTTGGTTTGGTGCCTCAGAAAAGCCCCAGGTGCAGGTCTACGAAAACAGTCCTCTGAGAACGGAAACATGGAAACCAAAGCTAAGGTTCAGATTAGGGCCTGGGGGCCTGTCCATTTCAACCTTCTGTCTCTGGGGACACTCTCTGAGAGTCTAAGTGGAGATAGTTGCTCCGCTGGTGTCAGAGAGCCCCTCTTAGTCCAGGGTGGCCTATACTATTGATGGCCTCAGCGACCTTGCAGCTTTTCCCTAACCTGTAGGGTTGTGGTCAATGGATTGGGCACACTTTCCTTGGAGAGGGCAGGCACAATCTTTCCCTGTTTGGTCCAGAGGCCCTAGCCTGGATGTTGTGTGGGTCCAGGCTGTTGGCACAGAAGTCTGAATACACAAACTCAGCTTATGAGTGGCGCCTAGGGTATGGCCGGCCGGATGTACTGCCCGAGAGGGAGCTCCTGGGCCTCTGAAACAAGGGCGAATGGGAGGCGTTTCTTCAGCCTTTTGTCTCTGGATGTTGTGTCCGGGATAGCCGTGGATTGGAGCGGTGGCCTCAGGTACTGTGGACGAGTATCCCTCTCTGGGGATTTGTCCCAGCTCCCAAGAGTTTGGGGTCATTTTGTGGGAAGGGGGGAGTCGTGTTGTCTGGCTCATGGGTCTCTCCAAGAAAGGAATTCCAGAGCAGAGCTCCAGGTACGGGCGGGGCGACTGGAAAATTCAAACCGTGGTGAGGATTGGGTGCATAGGGGCTTGGCAAGCCCCATATGTGGGCTCTTGGTCCAGGCCCTGACAGGCCTTTCTTTGACATGGGGCTCATGCTGAGGGTCACAGTGTGAATTTGTGCCCAAGCAGCACTCAAGTTTGGGCGTGGCATCAGGGGCCATGAAGGTTTCTCCCACCCTGAAGGTGTGACTCCATGCTAAGAGCAAGCTTGACAGCCATGGGGAAGGAGGAGTTCTGCTTTGTGCTTGCTATACCCAGCTGTGTGGAGAATTGATATAATGTCTAGGTTCAGATATCTGAAAACCAAGGATAGGATGAGGTGACGGCATAAGACCATGGCGTGTCCGAAGTGCTGGGTGTGCGGCCAGCTGTCTCCTTGTCTCTCTGGACGTCTGGCTTCAGGCTGTGTCAGGCAGAGCATGAGTTCCCCAGAGCAGCCTATCCAGTTCGGGTACCGTCGAGGCCCGAGCAGGTTGATCCTCATCTGGGTTTTCTGGAGAGCCCCACAAGGAAACGTTTTTCTTCCGTTGGGCAGACACTGGGCTGGGTTTTGGTTCTGGAGTTCCTAGTCCGGAGGGCTTGTTTGCCAGGAGTGTGAGGAAGGAAGTCTGAAAACACAAGCTAGCGTGAGGTTTGGGACCGAGGGCACGGCAGGCCCACTCTGCAGAGGCTGAATCGAGATCTCCTGCACTGAGGTCATGTCAACTATGAGACGTGCCTCAGGCTAGAGTTCTTGTCCAGCATGGCCTCTTCCTGAAGGGTGTGGGGGCTTCATGAGGCCAGAAAGTTTTGCCTACGATGGGATTTGTGAACTGCTCCAAAACTGAAGGTTACCTTCTGCACGACAGTCGAGTCCTATGGATGGTTCCAAGAGGCCCCATATGGAAAGACTCGAGAGCAGGTGTCTAAGCATGGATGCCTGGGAACGCCACCTCATATTCCCACTCTTTAGTCAGGACAAGGCAGGCTCAATCTGCGGGCTCCTGGGTGAGCTACCCAGAGGGGAGAGTTGAAATGGACTCTCCTGAAGATGAGTCCTACTGTGGCTTGGTGGCCTGGGAGACCTTGGAATGTGGAGGTGGCTCAGGGACTCTGCAGGATTCTCCAACATGAGGTGTTTGACACGGCTCCAACAAGGCAACTTCCCATGTGGAGACGAGAGGAGTTGTGTTCCGTGCCTCAGGAAAGCCCCATACCCTGTTCTTCGAACCAAAGCCTCTGAGGAGTGACACCTGGAAACCAAAGCAAGAGTTGAGACTACGGCCTAAAGGCCTGTCCGGCTCAACCTTCTATCTCTGTTGACATCTGTGTGCATGCATTCATGGATGTAGCTGCTCAGCTTGTGTCCGAATGCCCCTGTGAGTCCAGTGAGGCTCCGAGTAGTGGGATGTCCTCGGAGGCCTTGAGGTTTCTCATATTCTGGAGGTGTGTGGCCAAAGGAATGGACACAGTTTCCCAGGAGAGAGCAGGCACAGGCCTCTGGTATGGCTCCAGAGGACCCAGCCTAGAGGCTGTGTTTGCCAGGGCTGTGGGGACAGATGTCTGAAAAAGCAAACTTGGCTCAGCTAGGGGCCAATGTAATGGCAGGCCTGATCTCTAGTCCGTGAGGGGAGATCCTCTGGAAATCAAAGTAGGGCAAGTGGGAGGCAGTCACTCAGGATTTTGTCTCTGGGTGTCGCGTTTACAGTGTCCGGTGAGGGTAGGGGTTGTCTCAGAGGCCGAGGAAGAGCCTTCCTCTCGGGGGATTGTCCAAGCTCCCAAGTGTTTGTGTTCATTCTGTGGGAATGAAGAGTACTGTTTTCTGCCACAGGGGACCCCCCAGGAGAGGGACTCTAGAGCACAGCAGTGGGTTCCCTCAACTGGAATACACACCATCTAGTTAGTCCTGGGTGCCTATGGGCATGGCAAGCCACATATGCGGGCTCTTGGTCCAGTCACTGAGAGGCGTTACTTGAATAAGGTACTCACGCTGAGGGTCACAATGTGTGTTTGTGCCCAAGGCGGCCCTCACGCTTGGGCGTGGCCTCATGGGCCATGCCGTTTTCTCCTACACTGAAGGTTTGACTCACTGCCAGCAGCAAGGTTTCTTGCCATGGGGAAGGAGGGGTTCTGACTTGTGCATCAGGTTCCCCCCTGTGCAGGGATTGGAGATAAGGTCTAGGTTCCGATGACTGAAAACCCAGGTTGGGAATGGATGGTGGCCTAAGGCAGTGGCGGGTCCAATGTGCTGGGTGTGCAGCCAGCTGTGTCGGTGTCTGTTGGAAGGTCTGGGCTCAGGCTATTTGCGACAGAGCATCACTGTTTAAGGTAGCCTATGCAATTGGGGTGTTGCCGAGGGCCAAGCAGTTTGATCCTCATTTGGGGTTTCTGGGCAGCGCCATAGACAATGTTTTTCTCCTGGGAGGCAGGCACAGTGCTTCATTGTGGCCCCAGAATTCCCAGTAGGGAATCCCCAGTAGGGCCTGGGGGCCTGTCCATTTCAACCTTCTGTCTCTGGGGACACTCTCTGAGAGTCTAAGTGGAGATAGTTGCTCCGCTGGTGTCAGAGGGCCCCTCTTAGTCCAGGGTGGCCTATACTATTGATGGCCTCAGCGACCTTGGAGCTTTTCCCTAACCTGTAGGGTTGTGGTCAATGGATTGGGCACACTTTCCTTGGAGAGGGCAGGCACAATCTTTCCCTGTTTGGTCCAGAGGCCCTAGCCTGGATGTTGTGTGGGTCCAGGCTGTTGGCACAGAAGTCTGAATACACAAACTCAGCTTATGAGTGGCGCCTAGGGTATGGCCGGCCGGATGTACTGCCCGAGAGGGAGCTCCTGGGCCTCTGAAACAAGGGCGAATGGGAGGCGTTCCTTCAGCCTTTTGTCTCTGGATGTTGTGTCCGGGATAGCCGTGGATTGGAGCGGTGGCCTCAGGTACTGTGGACGAGTATCCCTCTCTGGGGATTTGTCCCAGCTCCCAAGAGTTTGGGGTCATTTTGTGGGAAGGGGGGAGTCGTGTTGTCTGGCTCATGGGTCTCTCCAAGAAAGGAATTCCAGAGCAGAGCTCCAGGTACGGGCGGGGCGACTGGAAAATTCAAACCGTGGTGAGGATTGGGTGCATAGGGGCTTGGCAAGCCCCATATGTGGGCTCTTGGTCCAGGCCCTGACAGGCCTTTCTTTGACATGGGGCTCATGCTGAGGGTCACAGTGTGAATTTGTGCCCAAGCAGCACTCAAGTTTGGGCGTGGCATCAGGGGCCATGAAGGTTTCTCCCACCCTGAAGGTGTGACTCCATGCCAAGAGCAAGCTTGACAGCCATGGGGAAGGAGGAGTTCTGTTTTGTGCTTGCTATACCCAGCTGTGTGGAGAATTGATATAATGTCTAGGTTCAGATATCTGAAAACCAAGGTTAGGATGAGGTGACGGCATAAGACCATGGCGTGTCCGAAGTGCTGGGTGTGCGGCCATCTGTCTCCTTGTCTGTCTGGACGTCTGGCTTCAGGCTGTGTCAGGCAGAGCATGAGTGCCCAGAGCAGCCTATCCAGTTCGGGTACCGTCGAGGCCCGAGCAGGTTGATCCTCATCTGGGTTTTCTGGAGAGCCCCACAGGGAAGCGTTTTTCTTCCGTTGGGCAGACACTGGGCTGGGTTTTGGTTCTGGAGTTCCTAGTCCGGAGGGCTTGTTTGCCAGGAGTGTGAGGAAGGAAGTCTGAAAACACAAGCTAGCGTGAGGTTTGGGACCGAGGGCACGGCAGGCCCACTCTGCAGAGGCTGAATCGAGATCTCCTGCACTGAGGTCATGTCAACTATGAGACGTTCCTCAGGCTAGAGTTCTTGTCCAGCATGGCCTTTTCCTGAAGGGTGTGGGGGCTTCATGAGGCCAGAAAGTTTTGCGTACGATGGGATTTGTGAACTGCTCCAAAACTGAAGGTTACCTTCTGCACGACAGTCGAGTCCTATTGGATGGTTCCAAGAGGCCCCATATGGAAAGACTCGAGAGCAGGTGTCTAAGCATGGATGCCTGGGAACGCCACCTCATATTCCCACTCTTTAGTCAGGACAAGGCAGGCTCAATCTGCGGGCTCCTGGGTGAGCTACCCAGAGGGGAGAGTTGAAATGGACTCTCCTGAAGAAGAGTCCTACTGTGTCTTGGTGGCCTGGGAGACCTTGGAATGTGGAGGTGGCTCAGGGACTCTGCAGGATTCTCCAACATGAGGTGTTTGACACGGCTCCAACAAGGCAACTTCCCATGTGGAGACGAGAGGAGTTCTGTTCCGTGCCTCAGGAAAGCCCCATACCCTGTTCCTCGAACCACAGCCTCTGAGGAGTGACACCTGGAAACCAAAGCAAGAGTTGAGACTACGGCCTAAAGGCCTGTCCGGCTCAACCTTCTATCTCTGTTGACATCTGTGTGCATGCATTCATGGATGTAGCTGCTCAGCTTGTGTCCGAATGCCCCTGTGAGTCCAGTGAGGCTCCCAGTAGTGGGATGTCCTCGGAGGCCTTGAGGTTTCTCATATTCTGGAGGTGTGTGGCCAAAGGAATGGACACAGTTTCCCAGGAGAGAGCAGGCACGGTCCTGTGGTATGGCTCCAGAGGACGCAGCCTAGAGGCTGTGTTTGCCAGGGCTGTGGGGACAGATGTCTGAAAAAGCAAACTTGGCTCAGCTAGGCCAATGTAATGGCAGGCCTGATCTCTAGTCCGTGAGGGGAGATCCTCTGGAAATCAAAGTAGGGCAAGTGGGAGGCAGTCACTCAGGATTTTGTCTCTGGGTGTTGCGTTTACAGTGTCCGGTCAGGGTAGGGGTTGTCTCAGAGGCCGAGGAAGAGCCTTCCTCTCGGGGGATTGTCCAAGCTCCCAAGTGTTTGTGTTCATTCTGTGGGAATGAAGAGTACTGTTTTCTGCCACAGGGGACCCCCCAGGAGAGGGACTCTAGAGCACAGCAGTGGGTTCCCTCAACTGGAATACACACCATCTAGTTAGTCCTGGGTGCCTATGGGCATGGCAAGCCACATATGCGGGCTCTGGGTCCAGTCACTGAGAGGCGTTACTTGAATAAGGTACTCACGCTGAGGGTCACAATGTGTGTTTGTGCCCAAGGCGGCCCTCACGCTTGGGCGTGGCCTCATGGGCCATGCCGTTTTCTCCTACACTGAAGGTTTGACTCACTGCCAGCAGCAAGGTTTCTTGCCAGGGGGAAGGAGGGGTTCTGACTTGTGCATCAGGTTCCCCCCTGTGCAGGGATTGGAGATAAGGTCTAGGTTCCGATGACTGAAAACCCAGGTTGGGAATGGATGGTGGCCTAAGGCAGTGGCGGGTCCAATGTGCTGGGTGTGCAGCCAGCTGTGTCGGTGTCTGTTGGAAGGTCTGGGCTCAGGCTATTTGCGACAGAGCATCATTGTTTAAGGTAGCCTATGCAATTGGGGTGTTGCCGAGGGCCAAGCAGTTTGATCCTCATTTGGGGTTTCTGGGCAGCGCCATAGACAAGGTTTTTCTCCTGGGAGGCAGGCACAGTGCTTCATTGTGGCCCCAGAATTCCCAGTAGGGAGGGTTTGTGGGCCAGGAGTGTGAGGACGGAAGTCTGAAAACACAAGCTAGTGTGAGGATTGGAGCCAAGGGCAGAGCAGGCCCACTCTGCAGAGGCTGAATCAAAATCTCCTGCATCTGAAGTCAGGCTGAGGATCAGACGTTGGCTGAGGCTGGCGTATGTGTCCATGATGGCACCTTCATGAAGTGGGGGCCTCATGAGGCCAAGGAAGTTTTCCCACGCTGAGTTTGGAGGTTGCCCCAAAGCACAAGGTTTCCTTCTGCGGGACATTCGAGTCCTGTTGCATGGCTCCAGGACATACCATATGGAAGGACTGGAGAGAAGGGTTCGAAGGATGGATCCCTGTACAGCATGCCTCGCATTCCCATTGGCTATTAGCGACAAGATATGTTTGATCTGCTGCCTCTGGAACACGCGACCCAGGGGGCTGAGTTGAAATGGCCTCTCCTGAGGATGCGTCATAATGTGCGTTTGGGTCCATGGAGACCTTGGAATGTGCTGGTTGTTCAGTGGCCCTGCGGAACTCTCCTACCTGAAGAGTTTGATACATCCCAGTAAGAAAGCTGCCCATGTGGAGATGAGAGATGTTTGGTTTGGTGCCTCAGAAAAGCCCCATGTGCTGGTCTACGAAAACAGTCCTCTGAGAACGGAAACATGGAAACCAAAGCTAAGGTTCAGATTAGGGCCTGGGGGCCTGTCCATTTCAACCTTCTGTCTCTGGGGACACTGTCTGAGAGTCTAAGTGGAGATAGTTGCTCCGCTGGTGTCAGAGAGCCCCTCTTAGCCCAGGGTGGCCTATACTATTGATGGCCTCAGGGACCTTGGAGCTTTTCTCTAACCTGTAGGGTTGTGGTCAATGGATTGGGCACACTTTCCTTGTAGAGGGCAGGCACAATCTTACGCCATTTGGTCCAGAGTCCCTAGCCTGGATGTTGTGTGGGTCCAGGCTGTGGGTACAGTAGTCTGAATACACAAACTCAGTTTATGAGTGGCGCCTAGGGTATGGCAGGCCGGATGTACAGCCCGAGAGGGAGCTCCTGGGCCTCTGAAACAAGGGCGAGTGGGAGGCGTTCCTTCAGGCTTTTGTCTCTGGATGTTGTGTCCGGGATAGCCGTGGATTGGAGCGGTGGCCTCAGGTACTGTGGACGAGTATCCCTCTCTGGGGATTTGTCCCAGCTCCCAAGAGTTTGGGGTCATTTTGTGGGAAGGGTGGAGTCGTGTTGTCTGGCTCATGGGTCTGTCCAAGAAAGGGATTCCAGAGCAGAGCTCCAGGTACGGGCGGGGCAACTGGAAAATTCAAACCGTGGTGAGGATTGGGTGCATAGGGGCTTGGCAAGCCCCATATGTGGGCTCTTGGTCCAGGCCCTGACAGGCCTTTCTTTGACATGGGGCTCATGCTGAGGGTCACAGTGTGAATTTGTGCCCAAGCAGCACTCAAGTTTGGGCGTGGCATCAGGGGCCATGAAGGTTTCTCCCACCCTGAAGGTGTGACTCCATGCCAAGAGAAAGCTTGACAGCCATGGGGAAGGAGGAGTTCTGTTTTGTGCTTGCTATACCCAGCTGTGTGGAGAATTGATATAATGTCTAGGTTTAGATATCTGAAAACCAAGGTTAGGATGAGGTGACGGCATAAGACCATGGCGTGTCCGAAGTGCTGGGTGTGCGGCCAGCTGTCTCCTTGTCTGTCTGGACGTCTGGCTTCAGGCTGTGTCAGGCAGAGCATGAGTGCCCAGAGCAGCCTATCCAGTTCGGGTACCGTCGAGGCCCGAGCAGGTTGATCCTCATCTGGGTTTTCTGGAGAGCCCCACAGGGAAACGTTTTTCTTCCGTTGGGCAGACACTGGGCTGGGTTTTGGTTCTGGAGTTCCTAGTCCGGAGGGCTTGTTTGCCAGGAGTGTGAGGAAGGAAGTCTGAAAACACAATCTAGCGTGAGGTTTGGGACCGAGGGCACGGCAGGCCCACTCTGCAGAGGCTGAATCGAGATCTCCTGCACTGAGGTCATGTCAACTATGAGACTTTCCTCAGGCTAGAGTTCTTGTCCAGCATGGCCTCTTCCTGAAGGGTGTGGGGGCTTCATGAGGCCAGAAAGTTTTGCCTACGATGGGATTTGTGAACTGCTCCAAAACTGAAGGTTACCTTCTGCACGACAGTCGAGTCCTATTGGATGGTTCCAAGAGGCCCCATATGGAAAGACTCGAGAGCAGGTGTCTAAGCATGGATGCCTGGGAACGCCACCTCATATTCCCACTCTTTAGTCAGGACAAGGCAGGCTCAATCTGCGGGCTCCTGGGTGAGCTACCCAGAGGGGAGAGTTGAAATGGACTCTCCTGAAGAAGAGTCCTACTGTGTCTTGGTGGCCTGGGAGACCTTGGAATGTGGAGGTGGCTCAGGGACTCTGCAGGATTCTCCAACATGAGGTGTTTGATACGGCTCCAACAAGGCAACTTCCCATGTGGAGACGAGAGGAGTTCTGTTCCGTGCCTCAGGAAAGCCCCATACCCTGTTCCTCGAACCACAGCCTCTGAGGAGTGACACCTGGAAACCAAAGCAAGAGTTGAGACTACGGCCTAAAGGCCTGTCCGGCTCAACCTTCTATCTCTGTTGACATCTGTGTGCATGCATTCATGGATGTAGCTGCTCAGCTTGTGTCCGAATGCCCCTGTGAGTCCAGTGAGGCTCCCAGTAGTGGGATGTCCTCGGAGGCCTTGAGGTTTCTCATATTCTGGAGGTGTGTGGCCAAAGGAATGGACACAGTTTCCCAGGAGAGAGCAGGCACGGTCCTGTGGTATGGCTCCAGAGGACGCAGCCTAGAGGCTGTGTTTGCCAGGGCTGTGGGGACAGATGTCTGAAAAAGAAAACTTGGCTCAGCTAGGGGCCAATGTAATGGCAGGCCTGATCTCTAGTGCGTGAGGGGAGATCCTCTGGAAATCAAAGTAGGGCAAGTGGGAGGCAGTCACTCAGGATTTTGTCTCTGGGTGTTGCGTTTACAGTGTCCGGTCAGGGTAGGGGTTGTCTCAGAGGCCGAGGAAGAGCCTTCCTCTCGGGGGATTTCCACGCTCCCAAGTGTTTGTGTTCATTCTGTGGGAATGAAGAGTACTGTTTTCTGCCACAGGGGACCCCCCAGGAGAGGGACTCTAGAGCACAGCAGTGGGTTCCCTCAACTGGTATACACACCATCTAGTTAGTCCTGGGTGCCTATGGGCATGGCAAGCCACATATGCGGGCTCTGGGTCCAGTCACTGAGAGGCGTTACTTGAATAAGGTACTCACGCTGAGGGTCACAATGTGTGTTTGTGCCCAAGGCGGCCCTCACGCTTGGGCGTGGCCTCATGGGCCATGCCGTTTTCTCCTACACTGAAGGTTTGACTCACTGCCAGCAGCAAGGTTTCTTGCCAGGGGGAAGGAGGGGTTCTGACTTGTGCATCAGGTTCCCCCCTGTGCAGGGATTGGAGATAAGGTCTAGGTTCCGATGACTGAAAACCCAGGTTGGGAATGGATGGTGGCCTAAGGCAGTGGCGGGTCCAATGTGCTGGGTGTGCAGCCAGCTGTGTCGGTGTCTGTTGGAAGGTCTGGGCTCAGGCTATTTGCGACAGAGCATCACTGTTTAAGGTAGCCTATGAAATTGGGGTGTTGCCGAGGGCCAAGCAGTTTGATCCTCATTTGGGGTTTCTGGGCAGCGCCATAGACAAGGTTTTTCTCCTGGGAGGCAGGCACAGTGCTTCATTGTGGCCCCAGAATTCCCAGTAGGGAGGGTTTGTGGGCCAGGAGTGTGAGGACGGAAGTCTGAAAACACAAGCTAGTGTGAGGATTGGAGCCAAGGGCAGAGCAGGCCCACTCTGCAGAGGCTGAATCAAAATCTCCTGCATCTGAAGTCAGGCTGAGGATCAGACGTTGGCTGAGGCTGGCGTATGTGTCCATGATGGCACCTTCATGAAGTGGGGGCCTCATGAGGCCAAGGAAGTTTTCCCACGCTGAGTTTGGAGGTTGCCCCAAAGCACAAGGTTTCCTTCTGCGGGACATTCGAGTCCTGTTGCATGGCTCCAGGACATACCATATGGAAGGACTGGAGAGCAGGGTTCGAAGGATGGATCCCTGTACAGCATGCCTCGCATTCCCATTGGCTATTAGCGACAAGATATGTTTGATCTGCTGCCTCTGGAACACGCGACCCAGGGGGCTGAGTTGAAATGGCCTCTCCTGAGGATGCGTCATAATGTGCGTTTGGGTCCATGGAGACCTTGGAATGTGCTGGTTGTTCAGTGGCCCTGCGGAACTCTCCTACCTGAAGTGTTTGATACATCCCAGTAAGAAAGCTGCCCATGTGGAGATGAGAGATGTTTGGTTTGGTGCCTCAGAAAAGCCCCATGTGCTGGTCTACGAAAACAGTCCTCTGAGAACGGAAACATGGAAACCAAAGCTAAGGTTCAGATTAGGGCCTGGGGGCCTGTCCATTTCAACCTTCTGTCTCTGGGGACACTGTCTGAGAGTCTAAGTGGAGATAGTTGCTCCGCTGGTGTCAGAGAGCCCCTCTTAGTCCAGGGTGGCCTATACTATTGATGGCCTCAGGGACCTTGGAGCTTTTCCCTAACCTGTAGGGTTGTGGTCAATGGATTGGGCACACTTTCCTTGGAGAGGGCAGGCACAATCTTTCGCTGTTTGGTCCAGAGGCCCTAGCCTGGATGTTGTGTGGGTCCAGGCTGTGGGCACAGAAGTCTGAATACACAAACTCAGCTTATGAGTGGCGCCTAGAGTATGGCCGGCCAGATGTACAGCCCGAGAGGGAGCTCCTGGGCCTCTGAAACAAGGGCGAGTGGGAGGCGTTCCTTCAGGCTTTGTCTCTGGATGTTGTGTCCGGGATAGCCGTGGATTGGAGCGGTGGCCTCAGGTACTGTGGACGAGTATCCCTTTCTGGGGATTTGTCCCAGCTCCCAAGAGTTTGGGGTCATTTTGTGGGAAGGGTGGAGTCGTGTTGTCTGGCTCATGGGTCTCTCCAAGAAAGGGATTCCAGAGCAGAGCTCCAGGTACGAGCGGGGCGACTGGAAAATTCAAACCGTGGTGAGGATTGGGTGCATAGGGGCTTGGCAAGCCCCATATGTGGGCTCTTGTCCAGGCCCTGACAGGCCTTTCTTTGACATGGGGCTCATGCTGAGGGTCACAGTTTGAATTTGTGCCCAAGCAGCACTCAAGTTTGGGCGTGGCATCAGGGGCCATGAAGGTTTCTCCCACCCTGAAGGTGTGACTCCATGCCAAGAGCAAGCTTGACAGCCATGGGGAAGGAGGAGTTCTGCTTTGTGCTTGCTATACCCAGCTGTGTGGAGAATTGATATAATGTCTAGGTTCAGATATCTGAAAACCAAGGATAGGATGAGGTGACGGCATAAGACCATGGCGTGTCCGAAGTGCTGGGTGTGCGGCCAGCTGTCTCCTTGTCTGTCTGGTCGTCTGGCTTCAGGCTGTGTCAGGCAGAGCATGAGTGCCAAGAGCAGTTTATCCAGTTCGGGTACCGTCGAGGCCCGAGCAGGTTGATCCTCATCTGGGTTTTCTGGAGAGCCCCACAGGGAAACGTTTTTCTTCCGTTGGGCAGACACTGGGCTGGGTTTTGGTTCTGGATTTCCTAGTCCGGAGGGCTTGTTTGCCAGGAGTGTGAGGAAGGAAGTCTGAAAACACAAGCTAGCGTGAGGTTTGGGACCGAGGGCACGGCAGGCCCACTCTGCAGAGGCTGAATCGAGATCTCCTGCACTGAGGTCATGTCAACTATGAGACGTGCCTCAGGCTAGAGTTCTTGTCCAGCATGGCCTCTTCCTGAAGGGTGTGGGGGCTTCATGAGGCCAGAAAGTTTTGCCTACGATGGGATTTGTGAACTGCTCCAAAACTGAAGGTTACCTTCTGCACGACAGTCGAGTCCTATTGGATGGTTCCAAGAGGCCCCATATGGAAAGACTCGAGAGCAGGTGTCTAAGCATGGATGCCTGGGAACGCCACCTCATATTCCCACTCTTTAGTCAGGACAAGGCAGGCTCAATCTGCGGGCTCCTGGGTGAGCTACCCAGAGGGGAGAGTTGAAATGGACTCTCCTGAAGATGAGTCCTACAGTAGCTTGGTGGCCTGGGAGACCTTGGAATGTGGAGGTGGCTCAGGGACTCTGCAGGTTTCTCCAACATGAGGTGTTTGACACGGCTCCAACAAGGCAACTTCCCATGTGGAGACGAGAGGAGTTCTGTTCCGTGCCTCAGGAAAGCCCCATACCCTGTCTTCGAACCACAGCCTCTGAGGAGTGACACCTGGAAACCAAAGCAAGAGTTGAGACTACGGCCTAAAGGCCTGTCCGGCTCAACCTTCTATCTCTGTTGACATCTGTGTGCATGCATTCATGGATGTAGCTGCTCAACTTGTGTCCGAATGCCCCTGTGAGTCCAGTGTGGCTCCCAGTAGTGGGATGTCCTCGGAGGCCTTGAGGTTTCTCATATTCTGGAGGTGTGTGGCCAAAGGAATGGACACAGTTTCCCAGGAGAGAGCAGGCACGGTCCTGTGGTATGGCTCCAGAGGACCCAGCCTAGAGGCTGTGTTTGCCAGGGCTGTGGGGACAGATGTCTGAAAAAGCAAACTTGGCTCAGCTAGGGGCCAATGTAATGGCAGGCCTGATCTCTAGTCCGTGAGGGGAGATCCTCTGGAAATCAAAGTAGGGCAAGTGGGAGGCAGTCACTCAGGATTTTGTCTCTGGGTGTTGCGTTTACAGTGTCCGGTCAGGGTAGGGGTGGTCTCAGAGGCCGAGGAAGAGCCTTCCTCTCGGGGGATTGTACAAGCTCCCAAGTGTTTGTGTTCATTCTGTGGGAATGAAGAGTACTGTTTTCTGCCACAGGGGACCCCCCAGGAGAGGGACTCTAGAGCACAGCAGTGGGTTCCCTCAACTGGAATACACACCATCTAGTTAGTCCTGGGTGCCTATGGGCATGGCAAGCCACATATGCGGGCTCTTGGTCCAGTCACTGAGAGGCGTTACTTGAATAAGGTACTCACGCTGAGGGTCACAATGTGTGTTTGTGCCCAAGGCGGCCCTCACGCTTGGGCGTGGCCTCATGGGCCATGCCGTTTTCTCCTACACTGAAGGTTTGACTCACTGCCAGCAGCAAGGTTTCTTGCCAGGGGGAAGGAGGGGTTCTGACTTGTGCATCAGGTTCCCCCCTGTGCAGGGATTGGAGATAAGGTCTAGGTTCCGATGACTGAAAACCCAGGTTGGGAATGGATGGTGGCCTAAGGCAGTGGTGGGTCCAATGTGCTGGGTGTGCAGCCAGCTGTGTCGGTGTCCGTTGGAAGGTCTGGGCTCAGGCTATTTGCGACCGAGCATCACTGTTTAAGGTAGCCTATGCAATTGGGGTGTTGCCGAGGGCCAAGCAGTTTGATCCTCATTTGGGTTTTCTGGGCAGCGCCATAGACAAGGTTTTTCTCCTGAGAGGCAGGCACAGTGCTTCATTGTGGCCCCAGAATTCCCAGTAGGGAGGGTTTGTGGGCCAGGAGTGTGAGGACGGAAGTCTGAAAACACAAGCTAGTGTGAGGATTGGAGCCAAGGGCAGAGCAGACCCACTCTGCAGAGGCTGAATCAAAATCTCCTGCATCTGAAGTCAGGCTGAGGATCAGACGTTGGCTGAGGCTGGCGTATGTGTCCATGATGGCACCTTAATGAAGTGGGGGCCTCATGAGGCCAAGGAAGTTTTCCCACGCTGAGTTTGGAGGTTGCCCCAAAGCACAAGGTTTCCTTCTGCGGGACATTCGAGTCCTGTTGCATGGCTCCAGGACATACCATATGGAAGGACTGGAGAGCAGGGTTCGAAGGATGGATCCCTGTACAGCATGCCTCGCATTCCCATTGGCTATTAGCGACAAGATATGTTTGATCTGCTGCCTCTGGAACACGCGACCCAGGGGGCTGAGTTGAAATGGCCTCTCCTGAGGATGCGTCATAATGTGTGTTTGGGTCCATGGAGACCTTGGAATGTGCTGGTTGTTCAGTGGCCCTGCGGAACTCTCCTACCTGAAGTGTTTGATACATCCCAGTAAGAAAGCTGCCCATGTGGAGATGAGAGATGTTTGGTTTGGTGCCTCAGAAAAGCCCCATGTGCTGGTCTACGAAAACAGTCCTCTGAGAACGGAAACATGGAAACCAAAGCTAAGGTTCAGATTAGGGCCTGGGGGCCTGTCCATTTCAACCTTCTGTCTCTGGGGACACTGTCTGAGAGTCTAAGTGGAGATAGTTGCTCCGCTGGTGTCAGAGAGCCCCTCTTAGTCCAGGGTGGCCTATACTATTGATGGCCTCAGGGACCTTGGAGCTTTTCCCTAACCTGTAGGGTTGTGGTCAATGGATTGGGCACACTTTCCTTGGAGAGGGCAGGCACAATCTTTCGCTGTTTGGTCCAGAGGCCCTAGCCTGGATGTTGTATGGGTCCAGGCTGTGGGCACAGAAGTCTGAATACACAAACTCAGCTTATGAGTGGCGCCTAGGGTATGGCCGGCCAGATGTACAGCCCGAGAGGGAGCTCCTGGGCCTCTGAAACAAGGGCGAGTGGGAGGCGTTCCTTCAGACTTTTGTCTCTGGATGTTGTGTCCGGGATAGCCGTGGATTGGAGCGGTGGCCTCAGGTACTGTGGACGAGTATCCCTCTCTGGGGATTTGTCCCAGCTCCCAAGAGTTTGGGGTCATTTTGTGGGAAGGGTGGAGTCGTGTTGTCTGGCTCATGGGTCTCTCCAAGAAAGGGATTCCAGAGCAGAACTCCAGGTACGGGCGGGGCGACTGGAAAATTCAAATCGTGGTGAGGATTGGGTGCATAGGGGCTTGGCAAGCCCCATATGTGGGCTCTTGGTCCAGGCCCTGACAGGCCTTTCTTTGACATGGGGCTCATGCTGAGGGTCACAGTGTGAATTTGTGCCCAAGCAGCACTCAAGTTTGGGCGTGGCATCAGGGGCCATGAAGGTTTCTCCCACCCTGAAGGTGTGACTCCATGCCAAGAGCAAGCTTGACAGCCATGGGGAAGGAGGAGTTCTGCTTTGTGCTTGCTATACCCAGCTGTGTGGAGAATTGATATAATGTCTAGGTTCAGATATCTGAAAACCAAGGATAGGATGAGGTGACGGCATAAGACCATGGCGTGTCCGAAGTGCTGGGTGTGCGGCCAGCTGTCTCCTTGTCTCTCTGGACGTCTGGCTTCAGGCTGTGTCAGGCAGAGCATGAGTGCCCAGAGCAGCCTATCCAGTTCGGGTACCGTCGACGCCCGAGCAGGTTGATCCTCATCTGGGTTTTCTGGAGAGCCCCACAGGGAAACGTTTTTCTTCCGTTGGGCAGACACTGGGCTGGGTTTTGGTTCTGGAGTTCCTAGTCCGGAGGGCTTGTTTGCCAGGAGTGTGAGGAAGGAAGTCTGAAAACACAAGCTAGCGTGAGGTTTGGGACCGAGGGCACGGCAGGCCCACTCTGCAGAGGTTGAATCGAGATCTCCTGCACTGAGGTCATGTCAACTATGAGACGTGCCTCAGGCTAGAGTTCTTGTCCAGCATGGCCTCTTCCTGAAGGGTGTGGGGTCTTGATGAGGCCAGAAAGTTTTGCCTACGATGGGATTTGTGAACTGCTCCAAAACTGAAGGTTACCTTCTCCACGACAGTCGAGTCCTATTGGATGGTTCCAAGAGGCCCCATATGGAAAGACTCGAGAGCAGGTGTCTAAGCATGGATGCCTGGGAAAGCCACCTCATATTCCCACTCTTTAGTCAGGACAAGGCAGGCTCAATCTGCGGGCTCCTGGGTGAGCTACCCAGAGGGGAGAGTTGAAATGGACTCTCCTGAAGATGAGTCCTACTGTGGCTTGGTGGCCTGGGAGACCTTGGAATGTGGAGGTGGCTCAGGGACTCTGCAGGATTCTCCAACATGAGGTGTTTGACACTGCTCCAACAAGGCAACTTCCCATGTGGAGACGAGAGGAGTTCTGTTCCGTGCCTCAGGAAAGCCCCATACCCTGTTCTTCGAACCACAGCCTCTGAGGAGTGACACCTGGAAACCAAAGCAAGAGTTGAGACTACGGCCTAAAGGCCTGTCCGGCTCAACCTTCTATCTCTGTTGACATCTGTGTGCATGCATTCATGGATGTAGCTGCTCAGCTTGTGTCCGAATGCCCCTGTGAGTCCAGTGAGGCTCCCAGTAGTGGGATGTCCTCGGAGGCCTTGAGGTTTCTCATATTCTGGAGGTGTGTGGCCAAAGGAATGGACACAGTTTCCCAGGAGAGAGCAGGCACGGTCCTGTGGTATGGCTCCAGAGGACCCAGCCTAGAGGCTGTGTTTGCCAGGGCTGTGGGGACAGATGTCTGAAAAAGCAAACTTGGCTCAGCTAGGGGCCAATGTAATGGCAGGCCTGATCTCTAGTCCGTGAGGGGAGATCCTCTGGAAATCAAAGTAGGGCAAGTGGGAGGCAGTCACTCAGGATTTTGTCTCCGGGTGTTGCGTTTACAGTGTCCGGTGAGGGTAGGGGTTGTCTCAGAGGCCGAGGAAGAGCCTTCCTCTCGGGGGATTGTCCAAGCTCCCAAGTGTTTGTGTTCATTCTGTGGGAATGAAGAGTACTGTTTTCTGCACAGGGGACCCCCCAGGAGAGGGACTCTAGAGCACAGCAGTGGGTTCCCTAAACTGGAATACACACCATCTAGTTAGTTCTTGGTCGCCTATGGGCATGTCAAGCCACATATGCGGGCTCTTGGTCCAGTCACTGAGAGGCGTTACTTGAATAAGGTACTCACGCTGAGGGTCACAATGTGTGTTTGTGCCCAAGGTGGCCCTCACGCTTGGGCGTGGCCTCATGGTCCATGCTGTTTTCTCCTACACTGAAGGTTTGACTCACTGCCAGCAGCAAGGTTTCTTGCCATGGGGTAGGAGGGGTTCTGACTTGTGCATCAGGTTCCCCCCTGTGCAGGGATTGGAGATAAGGTCTAGGTTCCGATGACTGGAAACCCAGGTTGGGAATGGATGGTGGCCTAAGGCAGTGGCGGGTCCAATGTGCTGGGTGTGCAGCCAGCTGTGTCGGTGTCTGTTGGAAGGTCTGGGCTCAGGCTATTTGCAACAGAGCATCACTGTTTAAGGTAGCCTATGCAATTGGAGTGGTGCCGAGGGCCAAGCAGTTTGATCCTCATTTGGGGTTTCTGGGCAGCGCCATAGACAATGTTTTTCTCCTGGGAGGCAGGCACAGTGCTTCATTGTGGCCCCAGAATTCCCAGTAGGGAGGGTTTGTGGGCCAGGAGTGTGAGGACGGAAGTCTGAAAACACAAGCTAGTGTGAGGATTGGAGCCAAGGGCAGAGCAGGCCCACTCTGCAGAGGCTGAATCAAAATCTCCTGCATCTGAAGTCAGGCTGAGGATCAGACGTTGGCTGAGGCTGGCGTATGTGTCCATGATGGCACCTTCATGAAGTGGGGGCCTCATGAGGCCAAGGAAGTTTTCCCACGCAGAGTTTGGAGGTTGCCCCAAACCACAAGGTTTCCTTCTGCGGGACATTCGAGTCCTGTTGCATGGCTCCAGGACATACCATATGGAAGGACTGGAGAGCAGGGTTCGAAGGATGGATCCCTGTACAGCATGCCTCGCATTCCCATTGGCTATTAGCGACAAGATATGTTTGATCTGCTGCCTCTGGCACACGCGACCCAGGGGGCTGAGTTGAAATGGCCTCTCCTGAGGATGCGTCATAATGTGCGTTTGGGTCCATGGAGACCTTGGAATGTGCTGGTTGTTCAGTGGCCCTGCGGAACTCTCCTACCTGAAGTGTTTGATACATCCCAGTAAGAAAGCTGCCCATGTGGAGATGAGAGATGTTTGGTTTGGTGCCTCAGAAAAGCCCCATGTGCTGGTCTACGAAAACAGTCCTCTGAGAACGGAAACATGGAAACCAAAGCTAAGGTTCAGATTAGGGCCTGGGGGCCTGTCCATTTCAACCTTCTGTCTCTGGGGACACTGTCTGAGAGTCTAAGTGGAGATAGTTGCTCCGCTGGTGTCAGAGAGCCCCTGTTAGTCCAGGGTGTCCTATACTATTGATGGCCTCAGGGACCTTGGAGCTTTTCCCTAACCTGTAGGGTTGTGGTCAATGGATTGGGCACACTTTCCTTGGAGAGGGCAGGCACAATCTTTCGCTGTTTGGTCCAGAGGCCCTAGCCTGGATGTTGTGTGGGTCCAGGCTGTGGGCACAGAAGTCTGAATACACAAACTCAGCTTATGAGTGGCGCCTAGGGTATGGCCGGCCAGATGTACAGCCCGAGAGGGAGCTCCTGGGCCTCTGAAACAAGGGCGAGTGGGAGGCGTTCCTTCAGGCTTTTGTCTCTGGATGTTGTGTCCGGGATAGCCGTGGATTGGAGCAGTGGCCTCAGGTACTGTGGACGAGTATCCCTCTCTGGGGATTTGTCCCAGCTCCCAAGAGTTTGGGGTCATTTTGTGGGAAGGGTGGAGTCGTGTTGTCTGGCTCATGGGTCTCTCCAAGACAGGGATTCCAGAGCAGAACTCCAGGTACGGGCGGGGCGACTGGAAAATTCAAACCGTGGTGAGGATTGGGTGCATAGGGGCTTGGCAAGCCCCATATGTGGGCTCTTGGTCCAGGCCCTGACAGGCCTTTCTTTGACATGGGGCTCATGCTGAGGGTCACAGTGTGAATTTGTGCCCAAGCAGCACTCAAGTTTGGGCGTGGCATCAGGGGCCATGAAGGTTTCTCCCACCCTGAAGGTGTGACTCCATGCCAAGAGCAAGCTTGACAGCCATGGGGAAGGAGGAGTTCTGCTTTGTGCTTGCTATACCCAGCTGTGTGGAGAATTGATATAATGTCTAGGTTCAGATATCTGAAAACCAAGGATAGGATGAGGTAACGGCATAAGACCATGGCGTGTCCGAAGTGCTGGGTGTGCGGCCAGCTGTCTCCTTGTCTGTCTGGACGTCTGGCTTCAGGCTGTGTCAGGCAGAGCATGAGTGCCCAGAGCAGCCTATCCAGTTCGGGTACCGTCGAGGCCCGAGCAGGTTGATCCTCATCTGGGTTTTCTGGAGAGCCCCACAGGGAAACGTTTTTCTTCCGTTGGGCAGACACTGGGCTGTGTTTTGGTTCTGGAGTTCCTAGTCCGGAGGGCTTGTTTGCCAGGAGTGTGAGGAAGGAAGTCTGAAAACACAAGCTAGCGTGAGGTTTGGGACCGAGGGCACGGCAGGCCCACTCTGCAGAGGCTGAATCGAGATCTCCTGCACTGAGGTCATGTCAACTATGAGACGTGCCTCAGGCTAGAGTTCTTGTCCAGCATGGCCTCTTCCTGAAGGGTGTGGGGGCTTCATGAGGCCAGAAAGTTTTGCCTACGATGGGATTTGTGAACTGCTCCAAAACTGAAGGTTACCTTCTGCACGACAGTTGAGTCCTATTGGATGGTTCCAAGAGGCCCCATATGGAAAGACTCGAGAGCAGGTGTCTAAGCATGGATGCCTGGGAACGCCACCTCATATTCCCACTCTTTAGTCAGGACAAGGCAGGCTCAATCTGCGGGCTCCTGGGTGAGCTACCCAGAGGGGAGAGTTGAAATGGACTCTCCTGAAGATGAGTCCTACTGTGGCTTGGTGGCCTGGGAGACCTTGGAATGTGGAGGTGGCTCAGGGACTCTGCAGGATTCTCCAACATGAGGTGTTTGACACTGCTCCAACAATGCAACTTCCCATGTGGAGACGAGAGGAGTTCTGTTCCGTGCCTCAGGAAAGCCCCATACCCTGTTCTTCGAACCACAGCCTATGAGGAGTGACACCTGGAAACCAAAGCAAGAGTTGAGACTACGGCCTAAAGGCCTGTCCGGCTCAACCTCTATCTCTGTTGACATCTGTGTGCATGCATTCATGGATGTAGCTGCTCAGCTTGTGTCCGAATGCCCCTGTGAGTCCAGTGAGGCTCCCAGTAGTGGGATGTCCTCGGAGGCCTTGAGGTTTCTCATATTCTGGAGGTGTGTGGCCAAAGGAATGGACACAGTTTCCCAGGAGAGAGCAGGCACGGTCCTGTGGTATGGCTCCAGAGGACCCAGCCTAGAGGCTGTGTTTGCCAGGGCTATGGGGACAGATGTCTGAAAAAGCAAACTTGGCTCAGCTAGGGGCCAATGTAATGGCAGGCCTGATCTCTAGTCCGTGAGGGGAGATCCTCTGGAAATCAAAGTAGGGCAAGTGGGAGGCAGTCACTCAGGATTTTATCTCCGGGTGTTGCGTTTACAGTGTCCGGTCAGGGTAGGGGTTATCTCAGAGGCCGAGGAAGAGCCTTCCTCTCGGGGGATTGTCCAAGCTCCCATGTGTTTGTGTTCATTCTGTGGGAATGAAGAGTACTGTTTTCTGCCACAGGGGACCCCCCAGGAGAGGGACTCTAGAGCACAGCAGTGGGTTCCCTCAACTGGAATACACACCATCTAGTTAGTCCTGGGTGCCTATGGGCATGGCAAGCCACATATGCGGTCTCTTGGACCAGTCACTGAGAGGCGTTACTTGAATAAGGTACTCACGCTGAGGGTCACAATGTGTGTTTGTGCCCAAGGCGGCCCTCACGCTTGGGCGTGGCCTCATGGTCCATGCCGTTTTCTCCTACACTGAAGGTTTGACTCACTGCCAGCAGCAAGGTTTATTGCCATGGGGTAGGAGGGGTTCTGACTTGTGCATCAGGTTCCCCCCTGTGCAGGGATTGGAGATAAGGTCTAGGTTCCGATGACTGAAAACCCAGGTTGGGAATGGATGGTGGCCTAAGGCAGTGGCGGGTCCAATGTGCTGGGTGTGCAGCCAGCTGTGTCGGTGTCTGTTGGAAGGTCTGGGCTCAGGCTATTTGCGACAGAGCATCACTGTTTAAGGTAGCCTATGCAATTGGGGTGGTGCCGAGGGCCAAGCAGTTTGATCCTCATTTGTGGTTTCTGGGCAGCGCCATAGAAAATGTTTTTATCCTGGGAGGCAGGCATAGTGCTTCATTGTGGCCCCAGAATTCCCAGTAGGGAGGGTTTGTGGGCCAGGAGTGTGAGGACGGAAGTCTGAAAACACAAGCTAGTGTGAGGATTGGAGCCAAGGGCAGAGCAGGCCCACTCTGCAGAGGCTGAATCAAAATCTCCTGCATCTGAAGTCAGGCTGAGGATCAGACGTTGGCTGAGGCTGGCGTATGTGTCCATGATGGCACCTTCATGAAGTGGGGGCCTCATGAGGCCAAGGAAGTTTACCCACGCAGAGTTTGGAGGTTGCCCCAAACCACAAGGTTTCCTTCTGCGGGACATTCGAGTCCTGTTGCATGGCTCCAGGACATAACATATGGAAGGACTGGAGAGCAGGGTTCGAAGGATGGATCCCTGTACAGCATGCCTCGCATTCCCATTGGCTATTAGCGACAAGATATGTTTGATCTGCTGCCTCTGGAACACGCGACCCAGGGGGCTGAGTTGAAATGGCCTCTCCTGAGGATGCGTCATAATGTGCGTTTGGGTCCATGGAGACCTTGGAATGTGCTGGTTGTTCAGTGGCCCTGCGGAACTCTCCTACCTGAAGTGTTTGATACATCCCAGTAAGAAAGCTGCCCATGTGGAGATGAGAGATGTTTGGTTTGGTGCCTCAGAAAAGCCCCATGTGCTGGTCTACGAAAACAGTCCTCTGAGAACGGAAACATGGAAACCAAAGCTAAGGTTCAGATTAGGGCCTGGGGGCCTGTCCATTTCAACCTTCTGTCTCTGGGGACACTGTCTGAGAGTCTAAGTGGAGATAGTTGCTCCGCTGGTGTCAGAGAGCCCCTCTTAGTCCAGGGTGGCCTATACTATTGATGGCCTCAGGGACCTTGGAGCTTTTCCCTAACCTGTAGGGTTGTGGTCAATGGATTGGGCACACTTTCCTTGGAGAGGGCAGGCACAATCTTTCGCTGTTTGGTCCAGAGGCCCTAGCCTGGATGTTGTGTGGGTCCAGGCTGTGGGCACAGAAGTCTGAATACACAAACTCAGCTTATGAGTGGCGCCTAGGGTATGGCCGGCTGGATGTACAGCCCGAGAGGGCCTCTGAAACAAGGGCGAGTGGGAGGCGTTCCTTCAGGCTTTTGATCTGGATGTTGTGTCCGGGATAGCCGTGGATTGGAGCGGTGGCCTCAGGTACTGTGGACGAGTATCCCTCTCTGGGGATTTGTCCCAGCTCCCAAGAGTTTGGGGTCATTTTGTGGGAAGGGTGGAGTCGTGTTGTCTGGCTCATGGGTCTCTCCAAGAAAGGGATTCCAGAGCAGAGCTCCAGGTACGGGCGGGGCGACAGGAAAATTCAAACCGTGGTGAGGATTGGGTGCATAGGGGCTTGGCAAGCCCCATATGTGGGCTCTTGGTCCAGGCCCTGACAGGCCTTTCTTTGACATGGGGCTCATGCTGAGGGTCACAGTGTGAATTTGTGCCCAAGCAGCACTCAAGTTTGGGCGTGGCATCAGGGGACATGAAGGATTCTCCCACCCTGAAGGTGTGACTCCATGCCAAGAGCAAGCTTGACAGCCATGGGGAAGGAGGAGTTCTGTTTTGTGCTTGCTATACCCAGCTGTGTGGAGAATTGATATAATGTCTAGGTTCAGATATCTGAAAACCAAGGTTAGGATGATGTGACGGCATAAGACCATGGCGTGTCCAAAGTGCTGGGTGTGCGGCCAGCTGTCTCCTTGTCTGTCTGGACGTCTGGCTTCAGGCTTTGTCAGGCAGAGCATGAGTGCCCAGTGCAGCCTATCCAGTTCGGGTACCGTCGAGGCCCGAGCAGGTTGATCCTCATCTGGGTTTTCTGGAGAGCCCCACAGGGAAACGTTTTTCTTCCCTTGGGCAGACACTGGGCTGGGTTTTGGTTCTGGAGTTCCTAGTCCGGAGGGCTTGTTTGCCAGGAGTGTGAGGAAGGAAGTCTGAAAACACAAGCTAGCGTGAGGTTTGGGACCGAGGGCACGGCAGGCCCACTCTGCAGAGGCTGAATCGAGATCTCCTGCACTGAGGTCATGTCAACTATGAGACGTGCCTCAGGCTAGAGTTTTTGTCCAGCATGGCCTCTTCCTGAAGGGTGTGGGGGCTTCATGAGGCCAGAAAGTTTTGCCTACGATGGGATTTGTGAACTGCTCCAAAACTGAAGGTTACCTTCTCCACGACAGTCGAGTCCTATTGGATGGTTCCAAGAGGCCCCATATGGAAAGACTCGAGAGCAGGTGTCTAAGCATGGATGCCTGGGAAAGCCACCTCATATTCCCACTCTTTAGTCAGGACAAGGCAGGCTCAATCTGCGGGCTCCTGGGTGAGCTACCCAGAGGGGAGAGTTGAAATGGACTCTCCTGAAGATGAGTCCTACTGTGGCTTGGTGGCCTGGGAGACCTTGGAATGTGGAGGTGGCTCAGGGACTCTGCAGGATTCTCCAACATGAGGTGTTTGACACTGCTCCAACAAGGCAACTTCCCATGTGGAGACGAGAGGAGTTCTGTTCCGTGCCTCAGGAAAGCCCCATACCCTGTTCTTCGAACCACAGCCTCTGAGGAGTGACACCTGGAAACCAAAGCAAGAGTTGAGACTACGGCCTAAAGGCCTGTCCGGCTCAACCTTCTATCTCTGTTGACATCTGTGTGCATGCATTCATGGATGTAGCTGCTCAGCTTGTGTCCGAATGCCCCTGTGAGTCCAGTGAGGCTCCCAGTAGTGGGATGTCCTCGGAGGCCTTGAGGTTTCTCATATTCTGGAGGTGTGTGGCCAAAGGAATGGACACAGTTTCCCAGGAGAGAGCAGGCACGGTCCTGTGGTATGGCTCCAGAGGACCCAGCCTAGAGGCTGTGTTTGCCAGGGCTGTGGGGACAGATGTCTGAAAAAGCAAACTTGGCTCAGCTAGGGGCCAATGTAATGGCAGGCCTGATCTCTAGTCCGTGAGGGGAGATCCTCTGGAAATCAAAGTAGGGCAAGTGGGAGGCAGTCACTCAGGATTTTGTCTCCGGGTGTTGCGTTTACAGTGTCCGGTGAGGGTAGGGGTTGTCTCAGAGGCCGAGGAAGAGCCTTCCTCTCGGGGGATTGTCCAAGCTCCCAAGTGTTTGTGTTCATTCTGTGGGAATGAAGAGTACTGTTTTCTGCACAGGGGACCCCCCAGGAGAGGGACTCTAGAGCACAGCAGTGGGTTCCCTAAACTGGAATACACACCATCTAGTTAGTTCTTGGTCGCCTATGGGCATGTCAAGCCACATATGCGGGCTCTTGGTCCAGTCACTGAGAGGCGTTACTTGAATAAGGTACTCACGCTGAGGGTCACAATGTGTGTTTGTGCCCAAGGTGGCCCTCACGCTTGGGCGTGGCCTCATGGTCCATGCTGTTTTCTCCTACACTGAAGGTTTGACTCACTGCCAGCAGCAAGGTTTCTTGCCATGGGGTAGGAGGGGTTCTGACTTGTGCATCAGGTTCCCCCCTGTGCAGGGATTGGAGATAAGGTCTAGGTTCCGATGACTGGAAACCCAGGTTGGGAATGGATGGTGGCCTAAGGCAGTGGCGGGTCCAATGTGCTGGGTGTGCAGCCAGCTGTGTCGGTGTCTGTTGGAAGGTCTGGGCTCAGGCTATTTGCAACAGAGCATCACTGTTTAAGGTAGCCTATGCAATTGGAGTGGTGCCGAGGGCCAAGCAGTTTGATCCTCATTTGGGGTTTCTGGGCAGCGCCATAGACAATGTTTTTCTCCTGGGAGGCAGGCACAGTGCTTCATTGTGGCCCCAGAATTCCCAGTAGGGAGGGTTTGTGGGCCAGGAGTGTGAGGACGGAAGTCTGAAAACACAAGCTAGTGTGAGGATTGGAGCCAAGGGCAGAGCAGGCCCACTCTGCAGAGGCTGAATCAAAATCTCCTGCATCTGAAGTCAGGCTGAGGATCAGACGTTGGCTGAGGCTGGCGTATGTGTCCATGATGGCACCTTCATGAAGTGGGGGCCTCATGAGGCCAAGGAAGTTTTCCCACGCAGAGTTTGGAGGTTGCCCCAAACCACAAGGTTTCCTTCTGCGGGACATTCGAGTCCTGTTGCATGGCTCCAGGACATACCATATGGAAGGACTGGAGAGCAGGGTTCGAAGGATGGATCCCTGTACAGCATGCCTCGCATTCCCATTGGCTATTAGCGACAAGATATGTTTGATCTGCTGCCTCTGGCACACGCGACCCAGGGGGCTGAGTTGAAATGGCCTCTCCTGAGGATGCGTCATAATGTGCGTTTGGGTCCATGGAGACCTTGGAATGTGCTGGTTGTTCAGTGGCCCTGCGGAACTCTCCTACCTGAAGTGTTTGATACATCCCAGTAAGAAAGCTGCCCATGTGGAGATGAGAGATGTTTGGTTTGGTGCCTCAGAAAAGCCCCATGTGCTGGTCTACGAAAACAGTCCTCTGAGAACGGAAACATGGAAACCAAAGCTAAGGTTCAGATTAGGGCCTGGGGGCCTGTCCATTTCAACCTTCTGTCTCTGGGGACACTGTCTGAGAGTCTAAGTGGAGATAGTTGCTCCGCTGGTGTCAGAGAGCCCCTGTTAGTCCAGGGTGTCCTATACTATTGATGGCCTCAGGGACCTTGGAGCTTTTCCCTAACCTGTAGGGTTGTGGTCAATGGATTGGGCACACTTTCCTTGGAGAGGGCAGGCACAATCTTTCGCTGTTTGGTCCAGAGGCCCTAGCCTGGATGTTGTGTGGGTCCAGGCTGTGGGCACAGAAGTCTGAATACACAAACTCAGCTTATGAGTGGCGCCTAGGGTATGGCCGGCCAGATGTACAGCCCGAGAGGGAGCTCCTGGGCCTCTGAAACAAGGGCGAGTGGGAGGCGTTCCTTCAGGCTTTTGTCTCTGGATGTTGTGTCCGGGATAGCCGTGGATTGGAGCAGTGGCCTCAGGTACTGTGGACGAGTATCCCTCTCTGGGGATTTGTCCCAGCTCCCAAGAGTTTGGGGTCATTTTGTGGGAAGGGTGGAGTCGTGTTGTCTGGCTCATGGGTCTCTCCAAGACAGGGATTCCAGAGCAGAACTCCAGGTACGGGCGGGGCGACTGGAAAATTCAAACCGAGGTGAGGATTGGGTGCATAGGGGCTTGGCAAGCCCCATATGTGGGCTCTTGGTCCAGGCCCTGACAGGCCTTTCTTTGACATGGGGCTCATGCTGAGGGTCACAGTGTGAATTTGTGCCCAAGCAGCACTCAAGTTTGGGCGTGGCATCAGGGGCCATGAAGGTTTCTCCCACCCTGAAGGTGTGACTCCATGCCAAGAGCAAGCTTGACAGCCATGGGGAAGGAGGAGTTCTGCTTTGTGCTTGCTATACCCAGCTGTGTGGAGAATTGATATAATGTCTAGGTTCAGATATCTGAAAACCAAGGATAGGATGAGGTAACGGCATAAGACCATGGCGTGTCCGAAGTGCTGGGTGTGCGGCCAGCTGTCTCCTTGTCTGTCTGGACGTCTGGCTTCAGGCTGTGTCAGGCAGAGCATGAGTGCCCAGAGCAGCCTATCCAGTTCGGGTACCGTCGAGGCCCGAGCAGGTTGATCCTCATCTGGGTTTTCTGGAGAGCCCCACAGGGAAACGTTTTTCTTCCGTTGGGCAGACACTGGGCTGTGTTTTGGTTCTGGAGTTCCTAGTCCGGAGGGCTTGTTTGCCAGGAGTGTGAGGAAGGAAGTCTGAAAACACAAGCTAGCGTGAGGTTTGGGACCGAGGGCACGGCAGGCCCACTCTGCAGAGGCTGAATCGAGATCTCCTGCACTGAGGTCATGTCAACTATGAGACGTGCCTCAGGCTAGAGTTCTTGTCCAGCATGGCCTCTTCCTGAAGGGTGTGGGGGCTTCATGAGGCCAGAAAGTTTTGCCTACGATGGGATTTGTGAACTGCTCCAAAACTGAAGGTTACCTTCTGCACGACAGTTGAGTCCTATTGGATGGTTCCAAGAGGCCCCATATGGAAAGACTCGAGAGCAGGTGTCTAAGCATGGATGCCTGGGAACGCCACCTCATATTCCCACTCTTTAGTCAGGACAAGGCAGGCTCAATCTGCGGGCTCCTGGGTGAGCTACCCAGAGGGGAGAGTTGAAATGGACTCTCCTGAAGATGAGTCCTACTGTGGCTTGGTGGCCTGGGAGACCTTGGAATGTGGAGGTGGCTCAGGGACTCTGCAGGATTCTCCAACATGAGGTGTTTGACACTGCTCCAACAATGCAACTTCCCATGTGGAGACGAGAGGAGTTCTGTTCCGTGCCTCAGGAAAGCCCCATACCCTGTTCTTCGAACCACAGCCTATGAGGAGTGACACCTGGAAACCAAAGCAAGAGTTGAGACTACGGCCTAAAGGCCTGTCCGGCTCAACCTCTATCTCTGTTGACATCTGTGTGCATGCATTCATGGATGTAGCTGCTCAGCTTGTGTCCGAATGCCCCTGTGAGTCCAGTGAGGCTCCCAGTAGTGGGATGTCCTCGGAGGCCTTGAGGTTTCTCATATTCTGGAGGTGTGTGGCCAAAGGAATGGACACAGTTTCCCAGGAGAGAGCAGGCACGGTCCTGTGGTATGGCTCCAGAGGACCCAGCCTAGAGGCTGTGTTTGCCAGGGCTATGGGGACAGATGTCTGAAAAAGCAAACTTGGCTCAGCTAGGGGCCAATGTAATGGCAGGCCTGATCTCTAGTCCGTGAGGGGAGATCCTCTGGAAATCAAAGTAGGGCAAGTGGGAGGCAGTCACTCAGGATTTTATCTCCGGGTGTTGCGTTTACAGTGTCCGGTCAGGGTAGGGGTTATCTCAGAGGCCGAGGAAGAGCCTTCCTCTCGGGGGATTGTCCAAGCTCCCATGTGTTTGTGTTCATTCTGTGGGAATGAAGAGTACTGTTTTCTGCCACAGGGGACCCCCCAGGAGAGGGACTCTAGAGCACAGCAGTGGGTTCCCTCAACTGGAATACACACCATCTAGTTAGTCCTGGGTGCCTATGGGCATGGCAAGCCACATATGCGGTCTCTTGGACCAGTCACTGAGAGGCGTTACTTGAATAAGGTACTCACGCTGAGGGTCACAATGTGTGTTTGTGCCCAAGGCGGCCCTCACGCTTGGGCGTGGCCTCATGGTCCATGCCGTTTTCTCCTACACTGAAGGTTTGACTCACTGCCAGCAGCAAGGTTTATTGCCATGGGGTAGGAGGGGTTCTGACTTGTGCATCAGGTTCCCCCCTGTGCAGGGATTGGAGATAAGGTCTAGGTTCCGATGACTGAAAACCCAGGTTGGGAATGGATGGTGGCCTAAGGCAGTGGCGGGTCCAATGTGCTGGGTGTGCAGCCAGCTGTGTCGGTGTCTGTTGGAAGGTCTGGGCTCAGGCTATTTGCGACAGAGCATCACTGTTTAAGGTAGCCTATGCAATTGGGGTGGTGCCGAGGGCCAAGCAGTTTGATCCTCATTTGTGGTTTCTGGGCAGCGCCATAGAAAATGTTTTTATCCTGGGAGGCAGGCATAGTGCTTCATTGTGGCCCCAGAATTCCCAGTAGGGAGGGTTTGTGGGCCAGGAGTGTGAGGACGGAAGTCTGAAAACACAAGCTAGTGTGAGGATTGGAGCCAAGGGCAGAGCAGGCCCACTCTGCAGAGGCTGAATCAAAATCTCCTGCATCTGAAGTCAGGCTGAGGATCAGACGTTGGCTGAGGCTGGCGTATGTGTCCATGATGGCACCTTCATGAAGTGGGGGCCTCATGAGGCCAAGGAAGTTTACCCACGCAGAGTTTGGAGGTTGCCCCAAACCACAAGGTTTCCTTCTGCGGGACATTCGAGTCCTGTTGCATGGCTCCAGGACATAACATATGGAAGGACTGGAGAGCAGGGTTCGAAGGATGGATCCCTGTACAGCATGCCTCGCATTCCCATTGGCTATTAGCGACAAGATATGTTTGATCTGCTGCCTCTGGAACACGCGACCCAGGGGGCTGAGTTGAAATGGCCTCTCCTGAGGATGCGTCATAATGTGCGTTTGGGTCCATGGAGACCTTGGAATGTGCTGGTTGTTCAGTGGCCCTGCGGAACTCTCCTACCTGAAGTGTTTGATACATCCCAGTAAGAAAGCTGCCCATGTGGAGATGAGAGATGTTTGGTTTGGTGCCTCAGAAAAGCCCCATGTGCTGGTCTACGAAAACAGTCCTCTGAGAACGGAAACATGGAAACCAAAGCTAAGGTTCAGATTAGGGCCTGGGGGCCTGTCCATTTCAACCTTCTGTCTCTGGGGACACTGTCTGAGAGTCTAAGTGGAGATAGTTGCTCCGCTGGTGTCAGAGAGCCCCTCTTAGTCCAGGGTGGCCTATACTATTGATGGCCTCAGGGACCTTGGAGCTTTTCCCTAACCTGTAGGGTTGTGGTCAATGGATTGGGCACACTTTCCTTGGAGAGGGCAGGCACAATCTTTCGCTGTTTGGTCCAGAGGCCCTAGCCTGGATGTTGTGTGGGTCCAGGCTGTGGGCACAGAAGTCTGAATACACAAACTCAGCTTATGAGTGGCGCCTAGGGTATGGCCGGCTGGATGTACAGCCCGAGAGGGCCTCTGAAACAAGGGCGAGTGGGAGGCGTTCCTTCAGGCTTTTGATCTGGATGTTGTGTCCGGGATAGCCGTGGATTGGAGCGGTGGCCTCAGGTACTGTGGACGAGTATCCCTCTCTGGGGATTTGTCCCAGCTCCCAAGAGTTTGGGGTCATTTTGTGGGAAGGGTGGAGTCGTGTTGTCTGGCTCATGGGTCTCTCCAAGAAAGGGATTCCAGAGCAGAGCTCCAGGTACGGGCGGGGCGACAGGAAAATTCAAACCGTGGTGAGGATTGGGTGCATAGGGGCTTGGCAAGCCCCATATGTGGGCTCTTGGTCCAGGCCCTGACAGGCCTTTCTTTGACATGGGGCTCATGCTGAGGGTCACAGTGTGAATTTGTGCCCAAGCAGCACTCAAGTTTGGGCGTGGCATCAGGGGACATGAAGGATTCTCCCACCCTGAAGGTGTGACTCCATGCCAAGAGCAAGCTTGACAGCCATGGGGAAGGAGGAGTTCTGTTTTGTGCTTGCTATACCCAGCTGTGTGGAGAATTGATATAATGTCTAGGTTCAGATATCTGAAAACCAAGGTTAGGATGATGTGACGGCATAAGACCATGGCGTGTCCAAAGTGCTGGGTGTGCGGCCAGCTGTCTCCTTGTCTGTCTGGACGTCTGGCTTCAGGCTTTGTCAGGCAGAGCATGAGTGCCCAGTGCAGCCTATCCAGTTCGGGTACCGTCGAGGCCCGAGCAGGTTGATCCTCATCTGGGTTTTCTGGAGAGCCCCACAGGGAAACGTTTTTCTTCCCTTGGGCAGACACTGGGCTGGGTTTTGGTTCTGGAGTTCCTAGTCCGGAGGGCTTGTTTGCCAGGAGTGTGAGGAAGGAAGTCTGAAAACACAAGCTAGCGTGAGGTTTGGGACCGAGGGCACGGCAGGCCCACTCTGCAGAGGCTGAATCGAGATCTCCTGCACTGAGGTCATGTCAACTATGAGACGTGCCTCAGGCTAGAGTTTTTGTCCAGCATGGCCTCTTCCTGAAGGGTGTGGGGGCTTCATGAGGCCAGAAAGTTTTGCCTACGTTGGGATTTGTGAACTGCTCCAAAACTGAAGGTTACCTTCTGCACGACAGTCGAGTCCTATTGGATGGTTCCAAGAGGCCCCATATGGAAAGACTCGAGAGCAGGTGTCTAAGCATGGATGCCTGGGAACGCCACCTCATATTCCCACTCTTTAGTCAGGACAATGCAGGCTCAATCTGCGGGCTCCTGGGTGAGCTACCCAGAGGGGAGAGTTGAAATGGTCTCTCCTGAAGATGAGTCCTACTGTGGCTTGGTGGCCTGGGAGACCTTGGAATGTGGAGGTGGCTCAGGGACTCTGCAGGATTCTCCAACATGAGGTGTTTGACACGGCTCCAACAAGGAAACTTCCCATGTGGAGACGAGAGGAGTTCTGTTCCGTGCCTCAGGAAAGCCCCATACCCTGTTCTTCGAACCAAAGCCTCTGAGGAGTGACACCTGGAAACCAAAGCAAGAGTTGAGACTACGGCCTAAAGGCCTGTCAAGCTCAACCTTCTATCTCTGTTGAAATCTGTGTGCATGCATTCAAGGATGTAGGTGCTCAGCTTGTGTCCGAATGCCCCTGTGAGTCCAGTGAGGCTCGCAGTAGTGGGATGTCCTCGGAGGCCTTGAGGTTTCTCATATTCTGGAGGTGTGTGGCCAAAGGAATGGACACAGTTTCCCAGGAGAGAGCAGGCACGGTCCTGTGGTATGGCTCCAGAGGACGCAGCCTAGAGGCTGTGTTTGCCAGGGCTGTGGGGACAGATGTCTGAAAAAGCAAACTTGGCTCAGCTAGGGGCCAATGTAATGGCAGGCCTGATCTCTAGTGCGTGAGGGGAGATCCTCTGGAAATCAAAGTAGGGCAAGTGGGAGGCAGTCACTCAGGATTTTGTCTCTGGGTGTTGCGTTTACAGTGTCCGGTCAGGGTAGGGGTTGTCTCAGAGGCCGAGGAAGAGCCTTCCTCTCGGGGGATTGTCCAAGCTCCCAAGTGTTTGTGTTCATTCTGTGGGAATGAAGAGTACTGTTTTCTGCCACAGGGCCCCCCCAGGAGAGGGACTCTAGAGCACAGCAGTGGGTTCCCTCAACTGGAATATACACCATCTAGTTAGTCCTGGGTGCCTATGGGCATGGCAAGCCACATATGCGGGCTCTGGGTCCAGTCACTGAAAGGCGTTACTTGAATAAGGTACTCACGCTGAGGGTCACAATGTGTGTTTGTGCCCAAGGCGGCCCTCACGCTTGGGCATGGCCTCAAGGGCCATGCCGTTTTTTCCTACACTGAAGGTTTTACTCACTGCCAGCAGCAAGGTTTCTTGCCAGGGGGTAGGAGGGGTTCTGACTTGTGCATCAGGTTCCCCCCTGTGCAGGGATTGGAGATAAGGTCTAGGTTCCGATGACTGAAAACCCAGGTTGGGAATGGATGGTGGCCTAAGGCAGTGGCGGGTCCAATGTGCTGGGTGTGCAGCCAGCTGTGTCGGTGTCCGTTGGAAGGTCTGGGCTCAGGCTATTTTGGACAGAGCATCACTGTTTAAGGTAGCCTATGCAATTGGGGTGTTGCCGAGGGTCAAGCAGTTTGATCCTCATTTGTGGTTTCTGGGCAGCGCCATAGACAATGTTTTTCTCCTGGGAGGCAGGCACAGTGCTTCATTGTGGCCCCAGAATTCCCAGTAGGGAGGGTTTGTGGGCCAGGAGTGTGAGGACGGAAGTCTGAAAACACAAGCTAGTGTGAGGATTGGAGCCAAGGGCAGAGCAGGCCCACTCTGCAGAGGCTGAATCAAAATCTCCTGCATCTGAAGTCAGGCTGAGGATCAGACGTTGGCTGAGGCTGGAGTATGTGTCCATGATGGCTCCTTCATGAAGTGGGGGCCTCATGAGGCCAAGGAAGTTTTTCCACGCTGAGTTTGGAGGTTGCCCCAAACCACAAGGTTTCCTTCTGCGGGACATTCGAGTCCTGTTGCATGGCTCTAGGACATACCATATGGAAGGACTGGAGAGCAGGGTTCGAAGGATGGATCCCTGTACAGCATGCCTCGCATTCCCATTGGCTATTAGCGACAAGATATGTTTGATCTGCTGCCTCTGGAACACGCGACCCAGGGGGCTGAGTTGAAATGGCCTCTCCTGAGGATGCGTCATAATGTGCGTTTGGGTCCATGGAGACCTTGGAATGTGCTGGTTGTTCAGTGGCCCTGCGGAACTCTCCTACCTGAAGTGTTTGATACATCCCAGTAAGAAAGCTGCCCATGTGGAGATGGGAGAGGTTTGGTTTGGTGCCTCAGAAAAGCCCCATGTGCTGGTCTACGAAAACAGTCCTCTGAGAACGGAAACATGGAAACCAAAGCTAAGGTTCAGATTAGGGCCTGGGGGCCTGTCCATTTCAACCTTCTGTCTCTGGGGACACTGTCTGAGAGTCTAAGTGGAGATAGTTGCTCCGCTGGTGTCAGAGAGCCCCTCTTAGTCCAGGGTGGCCTATACTATTGATGGCCTCAGGGACATTGGAGCTTTTCCCTAACCTGTAGGGTTGTGGTCAATGGATTGGGCACACTTTCCTTGGAGAGGGCAGGCACAATCTTTCGCTGTTTGGTCCAGAGGCCCTAGCCTGGATGTTGTGTGGGTCCAGGCTGTGGGCACAGAAGTCTGAATACACAAACTCAGCTTATGAGTGGCGCCTAGGGTATGGCCGGCTGGATGTACAGCCCGAGAGAGAGCTCCTGGGCCTCTGAAACAAGGGCGAGTGGCAGGCGTTCCTTCAGGCTTTTGTCTCTGGATGTTGTGTCCGGGATAGCCGTGGATTGGAGCGGTGGCCTCAGGTACTGTGGACGAGTATCCCTCTCTGGGGATTTGTCCCAGCTCCCAAGAGTTTGGGGTCATTTTGTGGGAAGGGTGGAGTCGTGTTGTCTGGCTCATGGGTCTCTCCAAGAAAGGGATTCCAGAGCAGAGCTCCAGGTACGGGCGGGGCGACTGGAAAATTCAAACCGTGGTGAGGATTGGGTGCATAGGGGCTTGGCAAGGCCCATATAGGGGCTCTTGGTCCAGGCCCTGACAGGCCTTTCTTTGACATGGGGCTCATGCTGAGGGTCACAGTGTGAATTTGTGCCCAAGCAGCACTCAAGTTTGGGCCTGGCATCAGGGGCCATGAAGGTTTCTCCCACCCTGAAGGTGTGACTCCATGCCAAGAGCAAGCTTGACAGCCATGGGGAAGGAAGAGTTCTGTTTTGTGCTTGCTATACCCAGCTGTGTGGAGAATTGATATAATGTCTAGGTTCAGATATCTGAAAACCAAGGTTAGGATGAGGTGACGGCATAAGACCATGGCGTGTCCGAAGTGCTGGGTGTGCGGCCAGCTGTCTCCTTGTCTGTTTGGACATCTGGCTTCAGGCTGTGTCAGGCAGAGCATGAGTGCCCAGAGCAGCCTATCCAGTTCGGGTACCGTCGAGGCCCGAGCAGGTTGATCCTCATCTGGGTTTTCTGGAGAGCCCCACAGGGAAACGTTTTTCTTCCCTTTGGCAGACACTGGGCTGGGTTTTGGTTCTGTAGTTCCTAGTCCGGAGGGCTTGTTTGCCAGGAGTGTGAGGAAGGAAGTCAGAAAACACAAGCTAGCGTGAGGTTTGGGACCGAGGGCACGGCAGGCCCCCTCTGCAGAGGCTGAATCGTGATCTCCTGCACTGAGGTCATGTCAACTATGAGACGTGCCTCAGGCTAGAGTTTTTGTCCAGCATGGCCTCTTCCTGAAGGGTGTGGGGGCTTCATGAGACCAGACAGTTTTGCGTACGATGGGATTTGTGAACTGCTCCAAAACTGAAGGTTACCTTCTGCACAACAGTCGAGTCCTATTGGATGGTTCCAAGAGGCCCCATATGGAAAGACTCGAGAGCAGGTGTCTAAGCATGGATGCCTGGGAACGCCACCTCATATTCCCACTCTTTAGTCAGGACAATGCAGGCTCAATCTGCAGGCTCCTGGGTGAGCTACCCAGAGGGGAGAGTTGAAATGGTCTCTCCTGAAGATGAGTCCTACTGTGGCTTGGTGGCTTGGGAGACCTTGGAATGTGGAGGTGGCTCAGGGACTCTGCAGGATTCTCCAACCTGAGGTGTTTGACACGGCTCCAACAAGGAAACTTCCCATGTGGAGACGAGAGGAGTTCTGTTCCGTGCCTCAGGAAAGCCCCATACCCTGTTCTTCGAACCAAAGCCTCTGAGGAGTGACACCTGGAAACCAAAGCAAGAGTTGAGACTACGGCCTAAAGGCCTGTCCGGCTCAACCTTCTATCTCTGTTGGCATCTGTGTGCATGCATTCAAGGATGTAGCTGCTCAGCTTGTGTCCGAATGCCCCTGTGAGTCCAGTGAGGCTCCCAGTAGTGGGATGTCCTCGGAGGCCTTGAGGTTTCTCATATTCAGGAGGTGTGTGGCCATAGGAATACGACACAGTTTCCCAGGAGAGAGCAGGCACGGTCCTGTGGTATGGCTCCAGAGGACCCAGCCTAGAGGCTGTGTTTGCCAGGGCTGTGGGGACAGATGTCTGAAAAAGCAAACTTGGCTCAGCTAGGAGCCAATGTAATGGCAGGCCTGATCTCTAGTGCGTGAGGGGAGATCCTCTGGAAATCAAAGTAGGGCAAGTGGGAGGCAGTCACTCAGGATTTTGTCTCTGGGTGTTGCGTTTACAGTGTCCGCTCAGGGTAGGGGTTGTCTCAGAGGCCGAGTAAGAGCCTTCCTCTGGGGGATTGTCCAAGCTCCCAAGTGTTTGTGTTCATTCTGTGGGAATGAAGAGTACTGTTTTCTGCCACAGGGGACCCCCCAGGAGAGGGACTCTAGAGCACAGCAGTGGCTTCCCTCAACTGGAATACACACCATCTAGTTATTCCTGGGTGCCTATGGGCATGGCAAGCCACATATGCGGCTTGGTCCAGTCACTGAGAGGCGTTACTTGAATAAGGTACTCACGCTGAGGGTCACAATGTGTGTTTGTGCCCAAGGCGGCCCTCACGCTTGGGCGTGGCCTCATGGGCCATGCCGTTTTCTCCTACACTGAAGGTTTGACTCACTGCCAGCAGGAAGGTTTCTTGACAGGGGGTAGGAGGGGTTCTGACTTGTGCATCAGGTTCCCCCCTGTGCAGGGATTGGAGATAAGGTCTAGGTTCCGATGACTGAAAACCCAGGTTGGGAATGGATGGTGGCCTAAGGCAGTGGCGGGTCCAATGTGCTGGGTGTGCAGCCAGCTGTGTCGGTGTCCGTTGGAAGGTCTGGGCTCAGGCTATTTTGGACAGAGCATCACTGTTTAAGGTAGCCTATGCAATTGGGGTGTTGCCGAGGGTCAAGCAGTTTGATCCTCATTTGTGGTTTCTGGGCAGCGCCATAGACAATGTTTTTCTCCTGGGAGGCAGGCACAGTGCTTCATTGTGGCCCCAGAATTCCCAGTAGGGAGGGTTTGTGGGCCAGGAGTGTGAGGACGGAAGTCTGAAAACACAAGCTAGTGTGAGGATTGGTGCCAAGGGCAGAGCAGGCCCACTCTGCAGAGGCTGAATCAAAATCTCCTGCATCTGAAGTCAGGCTGAGGATCAGACGTTGGCTGAGGCTGGAGTATGTGTCCATGATGGCACCTTCATGAAGTGGGGGCCTCATGAGGCCAAGGAAGTTTTCCCACGCTGAGTTTGGAGGTTGCCCCAAACCACAAGGTTTCCTTCTGCGGGACATTCGAGTCCTGTTGCATGGCTCTAGGACATACCATATGGAAGGACTGGAGAGCAGGGTTCGAAGGATGGATCCCTGTACAGCATGCCTCGCATTCCCATTGGCTATTAGCGACAAGATATGTTTGATCTGCTGCCTCTGGAACACGCGACCCAGGGGGCTGAGTTGAAATGGCCTCTCCTGAGGATGCGTCATAATGTGCGTTTGAGTCCATGGAGACTTTGGAATGTGCTGGTTGTTCAGTGGCCCTGCGGAACTCTCCTACCTGAAGTGTTTGATACATCCCAGTAAGAAAGCTGCCCATGTGGAGATGAGAGATGTTTGGTTTGGTGCCTCAGAAAAGCCCCATGTGCTGGTCTACGAAAACAGTCCTCTGAGAACGGAAACATGGAAACCAAAGCTAAGGTTCAGATTAGGACCTGGGGGCCTGTCCATTTCAACCTTTTGTCTCTGGGGACACTGTCTGAGAGTCTAAGTGGAGCTAGTTGCTCCGCTGGTGTCAGAGAGCCCCTCTTAGTCCAGGGTGGCCTATACTATTGATGGCCTCAGGGTCCTTGGAGCTTTTCCCTAACCTGTAGGGTTGTGGTCAATGGATTGGGCATACTTTCCTTGGAGAGGGCAGGCACAATCTTTCGCTGTTTGGTCCAGAGGCCCTAGCCTGGATGTTGTGTGGGTCCAGGCTGTGGGCACAGAAGTCTGAATACACAAACTCAGCTTATGAGTGGCGCCTAGGGTATGGCCGGCTGGATGTACAGCCCGAGAGGGCCTCTGAAACAAGGGCGAGTGGGAGGCGTTCCTTCAGGCTTTTTTCTCTGGATGTTGTGTCCGGGATAGCCGTGGATTGGAGCGGTGGCCCTAGGTACTGTGGACGAGTATCCCTCTCTGGGGATTTGTCCCAGCTCCCAAGAGTTTGGGGTCATTTTGTGGGAAGGGTGGAGTCGTGTTGTCTGGCTCATGGGTCTCTCCAAGAAAGGGATTCCAGAGCAGAGGTCCAGGTACGGGTGGGGCGACAGGAAAATTCAAACCGTGGTGAGGATTGGGTGCATAGGGGCTTGGCAAGCCCCATATGTGGGCTCTTGGTCCAGGCCCTGACAGGCCTTTCTTTAACATGGGGCTCATGCTGAGGGTCACAGTGTGAATTTGTGCCCAAGCTGCACTCAAGTTTGGTCGTGGCATCAGGGGCCATGAAGGTTTCTCCCACCCTGAAGGTGTGACTCCATGCCAAGAGCAAGCTTGACAGCCATGGGGAAGGCAGAGTTCTGTTTTGTGCTTGCTATACCCAGCTGTGTGGAGAATTGATATAATGTCTAGGTTCAGATATCTGAAAACCAAGGTTAGGATGAGGTGACGGCATAAGACCATGGCGTGTCCGAAGTGCTGAGTGTGCGGCCAGCTGTCTCCTTGTCTGTCTGGACGTCTGGCTTCAGGCTGTGTCAGGCAGAGCATGAGTGCCCAGAGCAGCCTATCCAGTTCGTGTACCGTCGAGGCCCGTGCAGGTTGATCCTCATCTGGGTTTTCTGGAGAGCCCCACAGGGAAACGTTTTTCTTCCCTTGGGCAGACACTGGGCTGGGTTTTGGTTCTGGAGTTCCTAGTCCAGAGGGCTTGTTTGCCAGGAGTGTGAGGAAGGAAGTCGGAAAACACAAGCTAGCGTGAGGTTTGGGACCGAGGGCACGGCAGGCCCACTCTGCAGAGGCTGAATCGAGATCTCCTGCACTGAGGTCATGTCAACTATGAGACGTGCCTCAGGCTAGAGTTTTAGTCCAGCATGGCCTCTTCCTGAAGGGTGTGGGGGCTTCATGAGGCCAGAAAGTTTTGCCTACGTTGGGATTTGTGAACTGCTCCAAAACTGAAGGTTACCTTCTGCACGACAGTCGAGTCCTATTGGATGGTTCCAAGAGGCCCCATATGGAAAGACTCGAGAGCAGGTGTCTAAGCATGGATGCCTGGGAACGCCACCTCATATTCCCACTCTTTAGTCAGGACAATGCAGGCTCAATCTGCGGGCTCCTGGGTGAGCTACCCAGAGGGGAGAGTTGAAACGGACTCTCCTGAAGATGAGTCCTACTGTGGCTTGGAGGCCTGGGAGACCTTGGAATGTGGAGGTGGCTCAGGGACTCTGCAGGATTCTCCAACATGAGGTGTTTGACACGGCTCCAACAAGGAAACTTCACATGTGGAGACGAGAGGAATTCTGTTCCGTGCCTCAGGAAAGCCCCATACCCCGTTCTTCGAACCAAAGCCTCTGAGGAGTGACACCTGGAAACCAAAGCAAGAGTTGAGACTACGGCCTAAAGGCCTGTCCGGCTCAACCTTCTATCTCTGTTGACATCTGTGTGCATGCATTCATGGATGTAGCTGCTCAGCTTGTGTCCGAATGCCCCTGTGAGTCCAGTGAGGCTCCCAGTAGTGGGATGTCCTCGGAGGCCTTGAGGTTTCTCATATTCTGGAGGTGTGTGGCCAAAGGAATGGACACAGTTTCCCAGGAGAGAGCAGGCACGGTCCTGTGGTATGGCTCCAGAGGACCCAGCCTAGAGGCTGTGTTTGCCAGGGCTGTGGGGACAGATGTCTGAAAAAGCAAACTTGGCTCAGCTAGGGCCAATGTAATGGCAGGCCTGATCTCTAGTCCGTGAGGGGAGATCCTCTGGAAATCAAAGTAGGGCAAGTGGGAGGCAGTCACTCAGGATTTTGTCTCTGGGTGTTGCGTTTACAGTGTCCGGTCAGGGTAGGGGTTGTCTCAGAGGCCGAGGAAGAGCCTTCCTCTCGGGGGATTGTCCAAGCTCCCAAGTGTTTGTGTTCATTCTGTGGGAATGAAGAGTACTGTTTTCTGCCACAGGGGACCCCCCAGGAGAGGGACTCTAGAGCACAGCAGTGGGTTCCCTCAACTGGAATACACACCATCTAGTTAGTCCTGGGTGCCTATGAGCATGGCAAGCCACATATGCGGGCTCTTGGTCCAGTCACTGAGAGGCGTTACTTGAATAAGGTACTCATGCTGGGGGTCACAATGTGTGTTTGTGCCCAAGGCGGCCCTCACGCATGGGCGTGGCCTCATGGGCCATGCCGTTTTCTCCTACACTGAAGGATTGACTCACTGCCAGCAGCAAGGTTTCTTGCCATGGGGAAGGAGGGGTTCTGACTTGTGCATCAGGTTCCCCCCTGTGCAGGGATTGGAGATAAGGTCTAGGTTCCGATGACTGAAAATCCAGGTTGGGAATGGATGGTGGCCTAAGGAAGTGGCGGGTCCAATGTGCTGGGTGTGCAGCCAGCTGTGTCAGTGTCTGTTGGAAGGTCTGGGCTCAGGCTATTTGCGGCAGAGCATCACTGTTTAAGGTAGCCTATGCAATTGGGGTGTTGCCGAGCGCCAAGCAGTTTGATCCTCATTTGGGGTTTCTGGGCAGCGCCATAGACAATGTTTTTCTCCTGGGAGGCAGGCACAGTGCTTCATTGTGGCCCCAGAATTCCCAGTAGGGAGGTTTTGTGGGCCAGGAGTGTGAGGACGGAAGTCTGAAAACACAAGCTAGTGTGAGGATTGGAGCCAAGGGCAGAGCAGGCCCACTCTGCAGAGGCTGAATCAAAATCTCCTGCATCTGAAGACAGGCTGAGGATCAGACGTTGGCTGAGGCTGGAGTATGTGTCCATGATGGCACCTTCATGAAGTGGGGGCCTCATGAGGCCAAGGAAGTTTTCCCACGCTGACTTTGGAGGTTGCCCCAAACCACAAGGTTTCCTTCTGCCGGACATTCGAGTCCTGTTGCATGGCTCCAGGACATACCATATGGAAGGAGTGGAGAGCAGGGTTCGATGGTTGGATCCCTGTACAGCATGCCTCGCATTCCCATTGGCTATTAGCGACAAGATATGTTTGATCTGCTGCCTCTGGAACACGCGACCCAGGGGGCTGAGTTGAAATGGCCTCTCCTGAGGATGCGTCATAATGTGCGTTTGGGTCCATGGAGACCTTGGAATGTGCTGGTTGTTCAGTGGTCCTGCGGAACTCTCCTACCTGAAGTGTTTGATACATCCCAGTACGAAAGCTGCCCATGTGGAGATGAGAGAGGTTTGGTTTGGTGCCTCAGAAAAGCCCCATGTGCTGGTCTATGAAAACAGTCCTCTGAGAACGGAAACATGGAAACCAAAGCTAAGGTTCAGATTAGGGCCTGGGGGCCTGTCCATTTCAACCTTCTGTCTCTGGGGACACTGTCTGAGAGTCTAAGTGGAGCTAGTTGCTCCGCTGGTGTCAGAGAGCCCCCCTTAGTCCAGGGTGGCCTATACTATTGATGGCCTCAGGGACCTTGGAGCTTTTCCCTAACATGTAGGGTGTGGTCAATGGATTGGGCACACTTTCCTTGGAGAGGGCAGGCACAATCTTTCGCTGTTTGGTCCAGAGGCCCTAGCCTGGATGTTGTGTGGGTCCAGGCTGTGGGCACAGAAATCTGAATACACAAACTCAGCTTATGAGTGGCGCCTAGGGTATGGCAGGCCGGATGTACAGCCCGAGAGGGAGCTCCTGGGCCTCTGAAACAAGGGCGAGTGGGAGGCGTTCCTTCAGGCTTTTGTCTCTGGATGTTGTGTCCGGGATAGCCGTGGATTGGAGCGGTGGCCTCAGGTACTGTGGTCGAGTATCCCTCTCTAGGGATTTGTCCCAGCTCCCAAGAGTTTGGGGTCATTTTGTGGGAAGGGTGGAGTCGTGTTGTCTGGCTCATGGGTCTCTCCAAGAAAGGGATTCCAGAGCAGAGCTCCAGGTATGGGCGGGACGACTGAAAAATTAAAACCGTGGTGAGGATTGGGTGCATAGGGGCTTGGCAAGCCCCATATGTGGGCTCTTGGTCCAGGCCCTGACAGGCCTTTCTTTGACATGGGGCTCATGCTGAGGGTCACAGTGTGAATTTGTGCCCAAACAGCACTCAAGTTTGGGCGTGGCATCAGGGGCCATGAAGGTTTCTCCCACCCTGAAGGTGTGACTCCATGCCAAGAGCAAGCTTGACAGCCATGGGGAAGGAGGAGTTCTGTTTTGTGCTTGCTATACCCAGCTGTGTGGAGAATTGATATAATGTCTAGGTTCAGATATCTGAAAACCAAGGTTAGGATGAGGTGACGGCATAAGACCATGGCGTGTCCGAAGTGCTGGGTGTGCGGCCAGCTGTCACCTTGTCTGTCTGGACGTCTGGCTTCAGGCTGTATCAGGCAGAGCATGAGTGCCCAGAGCAGCCTATCCAGTTCGGGTACCGTCGAGGCCCGAGCAGGTTGATCCTCATCTGGGTTTTCTGGAGAGCCCCACAGGGAAACGTTTTTCTTCCGTTGGGCTGACACTGGGCTGGGTTTTGGTTCCGGAGTTCCTAGTCCGGAGGGCTTGTTTGCCAGGAGTGTGAGGAAGGAAGTCGGAAAACACAAGCTAGCGTGAGGTTTGGGACCAAGGGCACGGCAGGCCCACTCTGCAGAGGCTGAATCGAGATCTCCTGCACTGAGGTCATGTCAACTATGAGACGTGCCTCAGACTAGAGTTTTTGGCCAGCATGGCCTCTTCCTGAAGGGTGTGGGGCCTTCATGAGGCCAGAAAGTTTTGCCTACGATGGGATTTGTGAACTGCTCCAAAACTGAAGGTTACCTTCTGCACGACAGTCGAGTGCTTTTGGATGGTTCCAAGAGGCCCCATATGGAAGGACTCGAGAGCAGGTGTCTAAGCATGGATGCCTGGGAACGCCACCTCATATTCCCACTCTTTAGTCAGGACAAGGCAGGCTCAATCTGCGGGCTCCTGAGTGAGCTACCCAGAGGGGAGAGTTGAAATGGTCTCTCCTGAAGATGAGTCCTACTGTGGCTTGGTGGCCTGGGAGACCTTGGAATGTGGAGGTGGCTCAGGGACTCTGCAGGATTCTCCAACATGAGGTGTTTGACAGGGCTCCAACAAGGAAAATTCCCATGTGGAGACGAGAGGAGTTCTGTTCCGTTCCTCAGGAAAGCCCCATACCCTGTTCTTCGAACCCAAGCCTCTGAGGAGTGACACCTGGAAACCAAAGCAAGAGTTGAGACTACGGCCTAAAGGCCTGTCCGGCTCAACCTTCTATCTCTGTTGACATCTGTGTGCATGCATTCATGGATGTAGCTGCTCAGCTTGTGTCCGAATGCCCCTGTGAGTCCAGTGAGGCTCCCAGTAGTGGGATGTCCTCGGAGGCCTTGAGGTTTCTCATATTCTGGAGGTGTGTGGCCAAAGGAATGGACACAGTTTCCCAGGAGAGAGCAGGCACGGTCCTGTGGTATGGCTCCAGAGGACCCAGCCTAGAGGCTGTGTTTGCCAGGGCTGTGGGGACAGATGTCTGAAAAAGCAAACTTGGCTCAGCTAGGAGCCAATGTAATGGCAGGCCTGATCTCTAGTCCGTGAGGGGAGATCCTCTGGAAATCAAAGTACGGCAAGTGGGAGGCAGTCACTCAGGATTTTGTCTCTGGGTGTTGCGTTTACAGTGTCCGGTCAGGGTAGGGGTTGTCTCAGAGGCCGAGGAAGAGCCTTCCTCTCGGGGGATTGTCCAAGCTCCCAAGTGTTTGTGTTCATTCTGTGGGAATGAAGAGTACTGTTTTCTGACACAGGGGACCCCCCAGGAGAGGGACTCTAGAGCACAGCAGTGGGTTCCCTCAACTGGAATACACACCATCTAGTTAGTCCTGGGTGCCTATGGGCATGGCAAGCCACATATGCGGGCTCTTGGTCCAGTCACTGAGAGGCGTTATTTGAATAAGGTACTCACACTGAGGGTCACAATGTGTGTTTGTGCCCAAGGCGGCCCTCACGCTTGAGCGTGGCCTCATGGGCCATGCCGTTTTCTCCTACACTGAAGGTTTGACTCACTGCCAGCAGCAAGGTTTCTTGCCATGGGGAAGGAGGGGTTCTGACTTGTGCATCAGTTTCCCCCCTGTGCAGGGATTGGAGATAAGGTCTAGGTTCCGATGACTGAAAACCCAGGTTAGGAATGGATGGTGGCCTAAGGCAGTGGCGGGTCCAATGTGCTGGGTGTGCAGCCAGCTGTGTCGGTGTCCGTTGGAAGGTCTGGGCTCAGGCTATTTTGGACAGAGCATCACTGTTTAAGGTAGCCTATGCAATTGGGGTGTTGCCGAGGGCCAAGCAGTTTGATCCTCATTTGGGGTTTCTGGGCAGCGCCATAGACAATGTTTTTATCCTGGGAGGCAGGCACAGTGCTTCATTGTGGACCCAGAATTCCCAGTAGGGAGGGTTTGTGGGCCAGGAGTGTGAGGACGGAAGTCTGAAAACACAAGCTAGTGTGAGGATTGGAGCCAAGGGCAGAGCAGGCCCACTCTGCAGAGGCTGAATCAAAATCTCCTGCATCTGAAGTCAGGCTGAGGATCAGACGTTGGCTGAGGCTGGAGTATGTGTCCATGATGGCACCTTCATGAAGTGGGGGCCTCATGAGTCCAAGGAAGTTTTCCCACGCTGAGTTTGGAGGTTGCCCCAAACCACAAGGTTTCCTTCTGCGGGACATTCGAGTCCTGTTGCATGGCTCCAGGACATACCATATGGAAGGACTGGAGAGCAGGGTTCGAAGGATGGATCCCTGTACAGCATGCCTCGCATTCCCATTGGCTATTAGCGACAAGATATGTTTGATCTGCTGCCTCTGGAACACGCGACCCAGGGGGCTGAGTTGAAATGGCCTCTCCTGAGGATGCGTCATAATGTGCGTTTGGGTCCATGGAGACCTTGGAATGTGCTGGTTGTTCAGTGGCCCTGCGGAACTCTCCTACCTGAAGTGTTTGATACATCCCAGTAAGAAAGCTGCCCATGTGGAGATGAGAGAGGTTTGGTTTGGTGCCTCAGAAAAGCCCCATGTGCTGGTCTATGAAAACAGTCCTCTGAGAACGGAAACATGGAAACCAAAGCTAAGGTTCAGATTAGGGCCTGGGGGCCTGTCCATTTCAACCTTCTGTCTCTGGGGACACTGTCTGAGAGTCTAAGTGGAGCTAGTTGCTCCGCTGGTGTCAGAGAGCCCCTCTTAGTCCAGGGTGGCCTATACTATTGATGGCCTCAGGGACCTTGGAGCTTTTCCCTAACATGTAGGGTTGTGGTCAATGGATTGGGCACACTTTCCTTGGAGAGGGCAGGCACAATCTTTCGCTGTTTGGTCCAGAGGCCCTAGCCTGGATGTTGTGTGGGTCCAGGCTGTGAGCACAGAAGTCTGAATACACAAACTCAGCTTATGAGTGGCGCCTAGGGTATGGCAGGCCAGATGTACAGCCCGAGAGGGAGCTCCTGGGCCTCTGAAACAAGGGCGAGTGGGAGGCTTTCCTTCAGGCTTTTGTCTGTGGATGTTGTGTCCGGGATAGCCGTGGATTGGAGCGGTGGCCTCAGGTACTGTGGTCGAGTATCCCTCTCTAGGGATTTGTCCCAGCTCCCAAGAGTTTGGGGTCATTTTGTGGGAAGGGTGGAGTCGTGTTGTCTGGCTCATGGGTCTCTCCAAGAAAGGGATTCCAGAGCAGAGCTCCAGGTATGGGCGGGGCGACTGAAAAATTAAAACCGTGGTGAGGATTGGGTGCATAGGGGCTTGGCAAGCCCCATATGTGGGCTCTTGGTCCAGGCCCTGACAGGCCTTTCTTTGACATGGGGCTCATGCTGAGGGTCACAGTGTGAATTTGTGCCCAAGCAGCACTCAAGTTTGGGCGTGGCATCAGGGGCCATGAAGGTTTCTCCCACCCTGAACGTGTGACTCCATGCCAAGAGCAAGCTTGACAGCCATGGGAAAGGAGGAGTTCTGTTTTGTGCTTGCTATACCCAGCTGTGTGGAGAATTGATATAATGTCTAGGTTCAGATATCTGAAAACCAAGGTTAGGATGAGGTGACGGCATAAGACCATGGCGTGTCCAAAGTGCTGGGTGTGCGGCCAGCTGTCACCTTGTCTGTCTGGACGTCTGGCTTCAGGCTGTATCAGGCAGAGCATGAGTGCCCAGAGCAGCCTATCCAGTTCGGTACCGTCGAGGCCCGAGCAGGTTGATCCTCATCTGGGTTTTCTGGAGAGCCCCACAGGGAAACATTTTTCTTCCGTTGGGCAGACACTGGGCTGGGTTTTGGTTCCGGAGTTCCTAGTCCGGAGGGCTTGTTTGCCAGGAGTGTGAGGAAGGAAGTCGGAAAACACAAGCTAGCGTGAGGTTTGGGACCAAGGGCACGGCAGGCCCACTCTGCAGAGGCTGAATCGAGATCTCCTGCACTGAGGTCATGTCAACTATGAGACGTGCCTCAGACTAGAGTTTTTGTCCAGCATGGCCTCTTCCTGAAGGGTGTGGGGGCTTCATGAGGCCAGAAAGTTTTGCCTACGATGGGACTTGTGAACTGCTCCAAAACTGAAGGTTACCTTCTGCACGACAGTCGAGTCCTATTGGATGGTTCCAAGAGGCCCCATATGGAAGGACTCGAGAGCAGGTGTCTAAGCATGGATGTCTGGGAACGCCACCTCATATTCCCACTCTATAGTCAGGACAAGGCAGGCTCAATCTGCGGGCTCCTGGGTGAGCTACCCAGAGGGGAGAGTTGAAATGATCTCTCCTGAAGATGAGTCCTACTGTGGCTTGGTGGCCTGTGAGACCTTGGAATGTGGAGGTGACTCAGGGACTCTGCAGGATTCTCCAACATGAGGTGTTTGACACGGCTCCAACAAGGAAACTTCCCATGTGGAGACGAGAGGAGTTCTGTTCCGTGCCTCAGGAAAGCCCCATACCCTGTTCTTCGAACCCAAGCCTCTGAGGAGTGACACCTGGAAACCAAAGCAAGAGTTGAGACTACGGCCTAAAGGCTTGTCCGGCTCAACCTTCTATCTCTGTTGACATCTGTGTGCATGCATTCATGGATGTAGCTGCTCAGCTTGTGTCCGAATGCCCCTGTGAGTCCAGTGAGGCTCCCAGTAGTGGGATGTCCTCGGAGGCCTTGAGGTTTCTCATATTCTGGAGGTGTGTGGCCAAAGGAATGGACACAGTTTCCCAGGAGAGAGCAGGCACGGTCCTGTGGTATGTCTCCAGAGGACCCAGCCTAGAGGCTTGTTTGCCAGGGCTGTGGGGACAGATGTCTGAAAAAGCAAACTTGGCTCAGCTAGGGGCCAATGTAATGGCAGGCCTGATCTCTAGTCCGTGAGGGGAGATCCTCTGGAAATCAAAGTAGGGCAAGTGGGAGGCAGTCACTCAGGATTTTGTCTCTGGGTGTTGCGTTTACAGTGTCCGGTCAGGGTAGGGGTTGTCTCAGAGGCCGAGGAAGAGCCTTCCTCTCGGGGGATTGTCCAAGCTCCCAAGTGTTTGTGTTCATTCTGTGGGAATGAAGAGTACTGTTTTCTGCCACAGGGGACCCCCCAGGAGAGGGACTCTAGAGCACAGCAGTGGGTTCCCTCAACTGGAATACACACCATCTAGTTAGTCCTGGGTGCCTATGGGCATGGCAAGCCACATATGCGGGCTCTTGGTCCAGTCACTGAGAGGCGTTACTTGAATAAGGTACTCACACTGAGGGTCACAATGTGTGTTTGTGCCCAAGGCGGCCCACACGCTTGGGCGTGGCCTCATGGGCCATGCCGTTTTCTCCTACACTGAAGGTTTGACTCACTGCCAGCAGCAAGGTTTCTTGCCAGGGGGAAGTAGGTGTTCAGACTTGTGCATCAGGTTCCCCCCTGTGCAGGGATTGGAGATAAGGTCTAGGTTCCGATGACTGAAAACCCAGGTTGTGAATGAATGGTGGCCTAAGGCAATGAAGGGTCCAATGTGCTGGGTGTGCAGCCAGCTGTGTAGGTGTCCGTTGGAAGGTCTGGGCTCAGGCTATTTGCGACAGAGCATCACTGTTTAAGGTAGCCTATGCAATTGGGGTGTTGCCGAGGGCCAAGCAGTTTGTTCCTCATTTGGGGTTTCTGGGCAGCGCCATAGACAATGTTTTTATCCTGGGAGGCAGGCACAGTGCTTCATTGTGGCCCCGGAATTCCCAGTAGGTAGGGTTTGTGGGCCAGGAGTGTTAGGACGGAAGTCTGAAAACACAAGCTAGTGTGAGGATTGGAGCCAAGGGCAGAGCAGGCCCACTCTGCAGAGGCTGAATCAAAATCTCCTGCATCTGAAGTCAGGCTGAGGATCAGACGTTGGCTGAGGCTGGAGTATGTGTCCATGATGGCACCTTCATGAAGTGGGGGCCTCATGAGGCCAAGGAAGTTTTCCCACGCTGAGTTTGGAGGTTGCCCCAAACCACAAGGTTTCCTTCTGCGGGACATTCGAGTCCTGTTGCATGGCTCCAGGACATACCATATGGAAGGACTGGAGAGCAGGGTTCGAAGGATGGATCCCTGTACAGCATGCCTCGCATTCCCATTGGCTATTAGCGACAAGATATGTTTGATCTGCTGCCTCTGGAACACGCGACCCAGGGGGCTGAGTTGAAATGGCCTCTCCTGAGGATGCGTCATAATGTGCGTTTGGGTCCATGGAGACCTTGGAATGTGCTGGTTGTTCAGTGGCCCTGCGGAACTCTCCTACCTGAAGTGTTTGATACATCCCAGTAAGAAAGCTGCCCGTGTGGAGATGAGAGATGTTTGGTTTGGTGCCTCAGAAAAGCCCCATGTGCTGGTCTACGAAAACAGTCCTCTGAGAACGGAAACATGGAAACCAAAGCTAAGGTTCAGATTAGGGCCTGGGGGCCTGTCCATTTCAACCTTCTGTCTCTGGGGACACTGTCTGAGAGTCTAAGTGGAGCTAGTTGCTCCGCTGGTGTCAGAGAGCCCCTCTTAGTCCAGGGTGGCCTATACTATTGATGGCCTCAGGGACCTTGGAGCTTTTCCCTAACCTGTAGGGTTGTGGTCAATGGATTGGGCACACTTTCCTTGGAGAGGGCAGGCACAATCTTTCGCTGTTTGGGCCAGAGGCCCAGGCCAGGATGTTGTGTGGGTCCAGGCTGTGGGCACAGAAGTCTGAATACACAAACTCAGCTTATGAGTGGCGCCTAGGGTATGGCAGGCCGGATGTACAGCCCGAGAGGGAGCTCCTGGGCCTCTGAAACAAGGGCGAGTGGGAGGCGTTCCTTCAGGCTTTTGTCTCTGGATGTTGTGTCCGGGATAGCCGTGGATTGGAGCGGTGGCCTCAGGTACTGTGGTCGAGTATCCCTCTCTGGGGATTTGTCCCAGCTCCCAAGAGTTTGGGGCCATTTTGTGGGAAGGGTGGAGTCGTGTTGTCTGGCTCATGGGTCTCTCCAAGAAAGGGATTCCAGAGCAGAGCTCCAGGTACGGGCGGGGCGACTGGAAAATTCAAACCGTGGTGAGGATTGGGTGCATAGGGGCTTGGCAAGCCCCATATGTGGGCTCTTGGTCCAGGCCCTGTCAGGCCTTTCTTTGACATGGGGCTCATGCTGAGGGTCACAGTGTGAATTTGTGCCCAAGCAGCACTCAAGTTTGGGCGTGGCATCAGGGGCCATGAAGGTTTCTCCCACCCTGAAGGTGTGACTCCATGCCAAGAGCAAGCTTGACAGCCATGGGGAAGGAGGAGTTCTGTTTTGTGCTTGCTATACCCAGCTGTGTGGAGAATTGATATAATGTCTAGGTTCAGATATCTGAAAACCAAGGTTAGGATGAGGTGACGGCATAAGACCATGGTGTGTCCGAAGTGCTGGGTGTGCGGCCAGCTGTCTCCTTGTCTGTCTGGACATCTGGCTTCAGGCTGTGTCAGGCAGAGCATGAGTGCCCAGAGCAGCCTATCCAGTTCGGGTACCGTCGAGGCCCGAGCAGGTTGATGCTCATCTGGGTTTTCTGGAGAGCCTCACAGGGAAACGTTTTTCTTCCGTTGGGCAGACACTGGGCTGGGTTTTGGTTCCGGAGTTCCTAGTCCGGAGGGCTTGTTTGCCAGGAGTGTGAGGAAGGAAGTCGGAAAACACAAGCTAGCGTGAGGTTTGGGACCGAGGGCACGGCAGGCCCACTCTGCAGAGGCTGAATCGAGATCTCCTGCACTGAGGTCATGTCAACTATGAGACGTGCCTCAGGCTAGAGTTTTAGTCCAGCATGGCCTCTTCCTGAAGGGTGTGGGGGCTTCATGAGGCCAGAAAGTTTTGCCTACGTTGGGATTTGTGAACTGCTCCAAAACTGAAGGTTACCTTCTGCACGACAGTCGAGTCCTATTGGATGGTTCCAAGAGGCCCCATATGGAAAGACTCGAGAGCAGGTGTCTAAGCATGGATGCCTGGGAACGCCACCTCATATTCCCACTCTTTAGTCAGGACAATGCAGGCTCAATCTGCGGGCTCCTGGGTGAGCTACCCAGAGGGGAGAGTTGAAACGGACTCTCCTGAAGATGAGTCCTACTGTGGCTTGGAGGCCTGGGAGACCTTGGAATGTGGAGGTGGCTCAGGGACTCTGCAGGATTCTCCAACATGAGGTGTTTGACACGGCTCCAACAAGGAAACTTCACATGTGGAGACGAGAGGAATTCTGTTCCGTGCCTCAGGAAAGCCCCATACCCCGTTCTTCGAACCAAAGCCTCTGAGGAGTGACACCTGGAAACCAAAGCAAGAGTTGAGACTACGGCCTAAAGGCCTGTCCGGCTCAACCTTCTATCTCTGTTGACATCTGTGTGCATGCATTCATGGATGTAGCTGCTCAGCTTGTGTCCGAATGCCCCTGTGAGTCCAGTGAGGCTCCCAGTAGTGGGATGTCCTCGGAGGCCTTGAGGTTTCTCATATTCTGGAGGTGTGTGGCCAAAGGAATGGACACAGTTTCCCAGGAGAGAGCAGGCACGGTCCTGTGGTATGGCTCCAGAGGACCCAGCCTAGAGGCTGTGTTTGCCAGGGCTGTGGGGACAGATGTCTGAAAAAGCAAACTTGGCTCAGCTAGGGCCAATGTAATGGCAGGCCTGATCTCTAGTCCGTGAGGGGAGATCCTCTGGAAATCAAAGTAGGGCAAGTGGGAGGCAGTCACTCAGGATTTTGTCTCTGGGTGTTGCGTTTACAGTGTCCGGTCAGGGTAGGGGTTGTCTCAGAGGCCGAGGAAGAGCCTTCCTCTCGGGGGATTGTCCAAGCTCCCAAGTGTTTGTGTTCATTCTGTGGGAATGAAGAGTACTGTTTTCTGCCACAGGGGACCCCCCAGGAGAGGGACTCTAGAGCACAGCAGTGGGTTCCCTCAACTGGAATACACACCATCTAGTTAGTCCTGGGTGCCTATGAGCATGGCAAGCCACATATGCGGGCTCTTGGTCCAGTCACTGAGAGGCGTTACTTGAATAAGGTACTCATGCTGGGGGTCACAATGTGTGTTTGTGCCCAAGGCGGCCCTCACGCATGGGCGTGGCCTCATGGGCCATGCCGTTTTCTCCTACACTGAAGGATTGACTCACTGCCAGCAGCAAGGTTTCTTGCCATGGGGAAGGAGGGGTTCTGACTTGTGCATCAGGTTCCCCCCTGTGCAGGGATTGGAGATAAGGTCTAGGTTCCGATGACTGAAAATCCAGGTTGGGAATGGATGGTGGCCTAAGGAAGTGGCGGGTCCAATGTGCTGGGTGTGCAGCCAGCTGTGTCAGTGTCTGTTGGAAGGTCTGGGCTCAGGCTATTTGCGGCAGAGCATCACTGTTTAAGGTAGCCTATGCAATTGGGGTGTTGCCGAGCGCCAAGCAGTTTGATCCTCATTTGGGGTTTCTGGGCAGCGCCATAGACAATGTTTTTCTCCTGGGAGGCAGGCACAGTGCTTCATTGTGGCCCCAGAATTCCCAGTAGGGAGGTTTTGTGGGCCAGGAGTGTGAGGACGGAAGTCTGAAAACACAAGCTAGTGTGAGGATTGGAGCCAAGGGCAGAGCAGGCCCACTCTGCAGAGGCTGAATCAAAATCTCCTGCATCTGAAGACAGGCTGAGGATCAGACGTTGGCTGAGGCTGGAGTATGTGTCCATGATGGCACCTTCATGAAGTGGGGGCCTCATGAGGCCAAGGAAGTTTTCCCACGCTGACTTTGGAGGTTGCCCCAAACCACAAGGTTTCCTTCTGCCGGACATTCGAGTCCTGTTGCATGGCTCCAGGACATACCATATGGAAGGAGTGGAGAGCAGGGTTCGATGGTTGGATCCCTGTACAGCATGCCTCGCATTCCCATTGGCTATTAGCGACAAGATATGTTTGATCTGCTGCCTCTGGAACACGCGACCCAGGGGGCTGAGTTGAAATGGCCTCTCCTGAGGATGCGTCATAATGTGCGTTTGGGTCCATGGAGACCTTGGAATGTGCTGGTTGTTCAGTGGTCCTGCGGAACTCTCCTACCTGAAGTGTTTGATACATCCCAGTACGAAAGCTGCCCATGTGGAGATGAGAGAGGTTTGGTTTGGTGCCTCAGAAAAGCCCCATGTGCTGGTCTATGAAAACAGTCCTCTGAGAACGGAAACATGGAAACCAAAGCTAAGGTTCAGATTAGGGCCTGGGGGCCTGTCCATTTCAACCTTCTGTCTCTGGGGACACTGTCTGAGAGTCTAAGTGGAGCTAGTTGCTCCGCTGGTGTCAGAGAGCCCCCCTTAGTCCAGGGTGGCCTATACTATTGATGGCCTCAGGGACCTTGGAGCTTTTCCCTAACATGTAGGGTGTGGTCAATGGATTGGGCACACTTTCCTTGGAGAGGGCAGGCACAATCTTTCGCTGTTTGGTCCAGAGGCCCTAGCCTGGATGTTGTGTGGGTCCAGGCTGTGGGCACAGAAATCTGAATACACAAACTCAGCTTATGAGTGGCGCCTAGGGTATGGCAGGCCGGATGTACAGCCCGAGAGGGAGCTCCTGGGCCTCTGAAACAAGGGCGAGTGGGAGGCGTTCCTTCAGGCTTTTGTCTCTGGATGTTGTGTCCGGGATAGCCGTGGATTGGAGCGGTGGCCTCAGGTACTGTGGTCGAGTATCCCTCTCTAGGGATTTGTCCCAGCTCCCAAGAGTTTGGGGTCATTTTGTGGGAAGGGTGGAGTCGTGTTGTCTGGCTCATGGGTCTCTCCAAGAAAGGGATTCCAGAGCAGAGCTCCAGGTATGGGCGGGACGACTGAAAAATTAAAACCGTGGTGAGGATTGGGTGCATAGGGGCTTGGCAAGCCCCATATGTGGGCTCTTGGTCCAGGCCCTGACAGGCCTTTCTTTGACATGGGGCTCATGCTGAGGGTCACAGTGTGAATTTGTGCCCAAACAGCACTCAAGTTTGGGCGTGGCATCAGGGGCCATGAAGGTTTCTCCCACCCTGAAGGTGTGACTCCATGCCAAGAGCAAGCTTGACAGCCATGGGGAAGGAGGAGTTCTGTTTTGTGCTTGCTATACCCAGCTGTGTGGAGAATTGATATAATGTCTAGGTTCAGATATCTGAAAACCAAGGTTAGGATGAGGTGACGGCATAAGACCATGGCGTGTCCGAAGTGCTGGGTGTGCGGCCAGCTGTCACCTTGTCTGTCTGGACGTCTGGCTTCAGGCTGTATCAGGCAGAGCATGAGTGCCCAGAGCAGCCTATCCAGTTCGGGTACCGTCGAGGCCCGAGCAGGTTGATCCTCATCTGGGTTTTCTGGAGAGCCCCACAGGGAAACGTTTTTCTTCCGTTGGGCTGACACTGGGCTGGGTTTTGGTTCCGGAGTTCCTAGTCCGGAGGGCTTGTTTGCCAGGAGTGTGAGGAAGGAAGTCGGAAAACACAAGCTAGCGTGAGGTTTGGGACCAAGGGCACGGCAGGCCCACTCTGCAGAGGCTGAATCGAGATCTCCTGCACTGAGGTCATGTCAACTATGAGACGTGCCTCAGACTAGAGTTTTTGGCCAGCATGGCCTCTTCCTGAAGGGTGTGGGGCCTTCATGAGGCCAGAAAGTTTTGCCTACGATGGGATTTGTGAACTGCTCCAAAACTGAAGGTTACCTTCTGCACGACAGTCGAGTGCTTTTGGATGGTTCCAAGAGGCCCCATATGGAAGGACTCGAGAGCAGGTGTCTAAGCATGGATGCCTGGGAACGCCACCTCATATTCCCACTCTTTAGTCAGGACAAGGCAGGCTCAATCTGCGGGCTCCTGAGTGAGCTACCCAGAGGGGAGAGTTGAAATGGTCTCTCCTGAAGATGAGTCCTACTGTGGCTTGGTGGCCTGGGAGACCTTGGAATGTGGAGGTGGCTCAGGGACTCTGCAGGATTCTCCAACATGAGGTGTTTGACAGGGCTCCAACAAGGAAAATTCCCATGTGGAGACGAGAGGAGTTCTGTTCCGTTCCTCAGGAAAGCCCCATACCCTGTTCTTCGAACCCAAGCCTCTGAGGAGTGACACCTGGAAACCAAAGCAAGAGTTGAGACTACGGCCTAAAGGCCTGTCCGGCTCAACCTTCTATCTCTGTTGACATCTGTGTGCATGCATTCATGGATGTAGCTGCTCAGCTTGTGTCCGAATGCCCCTGTGAGTCCAGTGAGGCTCCCAGTAGTGGGATGTCCTCGGAGGCCTTGAGGTTTCTCATATTCTGGAGGTGTGTGGCCAAAGGAATGGACACAGTTTCCCAGGAGAGAGCAGGCACGGTCCTGTGGTATGGCTCCAGAGGACCCAGCCTAGAGGCTGTGTTTGCCAGGGCTGTGGGGACAGATGTCTGAAAAAGCAAACTTGGCTCAGCTAGGAGCCAATGTAATGGCAGGCCTGATCTCTAGTCCGTGAGGGGAGATCCTCTGGAAATCAAAGTACGGCAAGTGGGAGGCAGTCACTCAGGATTTTGTCTCTGGGTGTTGCGTTTACAGTGTCCGGTCAGGGTAGGGGTTGTCTCAGAGGCCGAGGAAGAGCCTTCCTCTCGGGGGATTGTCCAAGCTCCCAAGTGTTTGTGTTCATTCTGTGGGAATGAAGAGTACTGTTTTCTGACACAGGGGACCCCCCAGGAGAGGGACTCTAGAGCACAGCAGTGGGTTCCCTCAACTGGAATACACACCATCTAGTTAGTCCTGGGTGCCTATGGGCATGGCAAGCCACATATGCGGGCTCTTGGTCCAGTCACTGAGAGGCGTTATTTGAATAAGGTACTCACACTGAGGGTCACAATGTGTGTTTGTGCCCAAGGCGGCCCTCACGCTTGAGCGTGGCCTCATGGGCCATGCCGTTTTCTCCTACACTGAAGGTTTGACTCACTGCCAGCAGCAAGGTTTCTTGCCATGGGGAAGGAGGGGTTCTGACTTGTGCATCAGTTTCCCCCCTGTGCAGGGATTGGAGATAAGGTCTAGGTTCCGATGACTGAAAACCCAGGTTAGGAATGGATGGTGGCCTAAGGCAGTGGCGGGTCCAATGTGCTGGGTGTGCAGCCAGCTGTGTCGGTGTCCGTTGGAAGGTCTGGGCTCAGGCTATTTTGGACAGAGCATCACTGTTTAAGGTAGCCTATGCAATTGGGGTGTTGCCGAGGGCCAAGCAGTTTGATCCTCATTTGGGGTTTCTGGGCAGCGCCATAGACAATGTTTTTATCCTGGGAGGCAGGCACAGTGCTTCATTGTGGACCCAGAATTCCCAGTAGGGAGGGTTTGTGGGCCAGGAGTGTGAGGACGGAAGTCTGAAAACACAAGCTAGTGTGAGGATTGGAGCCAAGGGCAGAGCAGGCCCACTCTGCAGAGGCTGAATCAAAATCTCCTGCATCTGAAGTCAGGCTGAGGATCAGACGTTGGCTGAGGCTGGAGTATGTGTCCATGATGGCACCTTCATGAAGTGGGGGCCTCATGAGTCCAAGGAAGTTTTCCCACGCTGAGTTTGGAGGTTGCCCCAAACCACAAGGTTTCCTTCTGCGGGACATTCGAGTCCTGTTGCATGGCTCCAGGACATACCATATGGAAGGACTGGAGAGCAGGGTTCGAAGGATGGATCCCTGTACAGCATGCCTCGCATTCCCATTGGCTATTAGCGACAAGATATGTTTGATCTGCTGCCTCTGGAACACGCGACCCAGGGGGCTGAGTTGAAATGGCCTCTCCTGAGGATGCGTCATAATGTGCGTTTGGGTCCATGGAGACCTTGGAATGTGCTGGTTGTTCAGTGGCCCTGCGGAACTCTCCTACCTGAAGTGTTTGATACATCCCAGTAAGAAAGCTGCCCATGTGGAGATGAGAGAGGTTTGGTTTGGTGCCTCAGAAAAGCCCCATGTGCTGGTCTATGAAAACAGTCCTCTGAGAACGGAAACATGGAAACCAAAGCTAAGGTTCAGATTAGGGCCTGGGGGCCTGTCCATTTCAACCTTCTGTCTCTGGGGACACTGTCTGAGAGTCTAAGTGGAGCTAGTTGCTCCGCTGGTGTCAGAGAGCCCCTCTTAGTCCAGGGTGGCCTATACTATTGATGGCCTCAGGGACCTTGGAGCTTTTCCCTAACATGTAGGGTTGTGGTCAATGGATTGGGCACACTTTCCTTGGAGAGGGCAGGCACAATCTTTCGCTGTTTGGTCCAGAGGCCCTAGCCTGGATGTTGTGTGGGTCCAGGCTGTGAGCACAGAAGTCTGAATACACAAACTCAGCTTATGAGTGGCGCCTAGGGTATGGCAGGCCAGATGTACAGCCCGAGAGGGAGCTCCTGGGCCTCTGAAACAAGGGCGAGTGGGAGGCTTTCCTTCAGGCTTTTGTCTGTGGATGTTGTGTCCGGGATAGCCGTGGATTGGAGCGGTGGCCTCAGGTACTGTGGTCGAGTATCCCTCTCTAGGGATTTGTCCCAGCTCCCAAGAGTTTGGGGTCATTTTGTGGGAAGGGTGGAGTCGTGTTGTCTGGCTCATGGGTCTCTCCAAGAAAGGGATTCCAGAGCAGAGCTCCAGGTATGGGCGGGGCGACTGAAAAATTAAAACCGTGGTGAGGATTGGGTGCATAGGGGCTTGGCAAGCCCCATATGTGGGCTCTTGGTCCAGGCCCTGACAGGCCTTTCTTTGACATGGGGCTCATGCTGAGGGTCACAGTGTGAATTTGTGCCCAAGCAGCACTCAAGTTTGGGCGTGGCATCAGGGGCCATGAAGGTTTCTCCCACCCTGAACGTGTGACTCCATGCCAAGAGCAAGCTTGACAGCCATGGGAAAGGAGGAGTTCTGTTTTGTGCTTGCTATACCCAGCTGTGTGGAGAATTGATATAATGTCTAGGTTCAGATATCTGAAAACCAAGGTTAGGATGAGGTGACGGCATAAGACCATGGCGTGTCCAAAGTGCTGGGTGTGCGGCCAGCTGTCACCTTGTCTGTCTGGACGTCTGGCTTCAGGCTGTATCAGGCAGAGCATGAGTGCCCAGAGCAGCCTATCCAGTTCGGTACCGTCGAGGCCCGAGCAGGTTGATCCTCATCTGGGTTTTCTGGAGAGCCCCACAGGGAAACATTTTTCTTCCGTTGGGCAGACACTGGGCTGGGTTTTGGTTCCGGAGTTCCTAGTCCGGAGGGCTTGTTTGCCAGGAGTGTGAGGAAGGAAGTCGGAAAACACAAGCTAGCGTGAGGTTTGGGACCAAGGGCACGGCAGGCCCACTCTGCAGAGGCTGAATCGAGATCTCCTGCACTGAGGTCATGTCAACTATGAGACGTGCCTCAGACTAGAGTTTTTGTCCAGCATGGCCTCTTCCTGAAGGGTGTGGGGGCTTCATGAGGCCAGAAAGTTTTGCCTACGATGGGACTTGTGAACTGCTCCAAAACTGAAGGTTACCTTCTGCACGACAGTCGAGTCCTATTGGATGGTTCCAAGAGGCCCCATATGGAAGGACTCGAGAGCAGGTGTCTAAGCATGGATGTCTGGGAACGCCACCTCATATTCCCACTCTATAGTCAGGACAAGGCAGGCTCAATCTGCGGGCTCCTGGGTGAGCTACCCAGAGGGGAGAGTTGAAATGATCTCTCCTGAAGATGAGTCCTACTGTGGCTTGGTGGCCTGTGAGACCTTGGAATGTGGAGGTGACTCAGGGACTCTGCAGGATTCTCCAACATGAGGTGTTTGACACGGCTCCAACAAGGAAACTTCCCATGTGGAGACGAGAGGAGTTCTGTTCCGTGCCTCAGGAAAGCCCCATACCCTGTTCTTCGAACCCAAGCCTCTGAGGAGTGACACCTGGAAACCAAAGCAAGAGTTGAGACTACGGCCTAAAGGCTTGTCCGGCTCAACCTTCTATCTCTGTTGACATCTGTGTGCATGCATTCATGGATGTAGCTGCTCAGCTTGTGTCCGAATGCCCCTGTGAGTCCAGTGAGGCTCCCAGTAGTGGGATGTCCTCGGAGGCCTTGAGGTTTCTCATATTCTGGAGGTGTGTGGCCAAAGGAATGGACACAGTTTCCCAGGAGAGAGCAGGCACGGTCCTGTGGTATGTCTCCAGAGGACCCAGCCTAGAGGCTTGTTTGCCAGGGCTGTGGGGACAGATGTCTGAAAAAGCAAACTTGGCTCAGCTAGGGGCCAATGTAATGGCAGGCCTGATCTCTAGTCCGTGAGGGGAGATCCTCTGGAAATCAAAGTAGGGCAAGTGGGAGGCAGTCACTCAGGATTTTGTCTCTGGGTGTTGCGTTTACAGTGTCCGGTCAGGGTAGGGGTTGTCTCAGAGGCCGAGGAAGAGCCTTCCTCTCGGGGGATTGTCCAAGCTCCCAAGTGTTTGTGTTCATTCTGTGGGAATGAAGAGTACTGTTTTCTGCCACAGGGGACCCCCCAGGAGAGGGACTCTAGAGCACAGCAGTGGGTTCCCTCAACTGGAATACACACCATCTAGTTAGTCCTGGGTGCCTATGGGCATGGCAAGCCACATATGCGGGCTCTTGGTCCAGTCACTGAGAGGCGTTACTTGAATAAGGTACTCACACTGAGGGTCACAATGTGTGTTTGTGCCCAAGGCGGCCCACACGCTTGGGCGTGGCCTCATGGGCCATGCCGTTTTCTCCTACACTGAAGGTTTGACTCACTGCCAGCAGCAAGGTTTCTTGCCAGGGGGAAGTAGGTGTTCAGACTTGTGCATCAGGTTCCCCCCTGTGCAGGGATTGGAGATAAGGTCTAGGTTCCGATGACTGAAAACCCAGGTTGTGAATGGATGGTGGCCTAAGGCAATGAAGGGTCCAATGTGCTGGGTGTGCAGCCAGCTGTGTAGGTGTCCGTTGGAAGGTCTGGGCTCAGGCTATTTGCGACAGAGCATCACTGTTTAAGGTAGCCTATGCAATTGGGGTGTTGCCGAGGGCCAAGCAGTTTGTTCCTCATTTGGGGTTTCTGGGCAGCGCCATAGACAATGTTTTTATCCTGGGAGGCAGGCACAGTGCTTCATTGTGGCCCCGGAATTCCCAGTAGGTAGGGTTTGTGGGCCAGGAGTGTTAGGACGGAAGTCTGAAAACACAAGCTAGTGTGAGGATTGGAGCCAAGGGCAGAGCAGGCCCACTCTGCAGAGGCTGAATCAAAATCTCCTGCATCTGAAGTCAGGCTGAGGATCAGACGTTGGCTGAGGCTGGAGTATGTGTCCATGATGGCACCTTCATGAAGTGGGGGCCTCATGAGGCCAAGGAAGTTTTCCCACGCTGAGTTTGGAGGTTGCCCCAAACCACAAGGTTTCCTTCTGCGGGACATTCGAGTCCTGTTGCATGGCTCCAGGACATACCATATGGAAGGACTGGAGAGCAGGGTTCGAAGGATGGATCCCTGTACAGCATGCCTCGCATTCCCATTGGCTATTAGCGACAAGATATGTTTGATCTGCTGCCTCTGGAACACGCGACCCAGGGGGCTGAGTTGAAATGGCCTCTCCTGAGGATGCGTCATAATGTGCGTTTGGGTCCATGGAGACCTTGGAATGTGCTGGTTGTTCAGTGGCCCTGCGGAACTCTCCTACCTGAAGTGTTTGATACATCCCAGTAAGAAAGCTGCCCGTGTGGAGATGAGAGATGTTTGGTTTGGTGCCTCAGAAAAGCCCCATGTGCTGGTCTACGAAAACAGTCCTCTGAGAACGGAAACATGGAAACCAAAGCTAAGGTTCAGATTAGGGCCTGGGGGCCTGTCCATTTCAACCTTCTGTCTCTGGGGACACTGTCTGAGAGTCTAAGTGGAGCTAGTTGCTCCGCTGGTGTCAGAGAGCCCCTCTTAGTCCAGGGTGGCCTATACTATTGATGGCCTCAGGGACCTTGGAGCTTTTCCCTAACCTGTAGGGTTGTGGTCAATGGATTGGGCACACTTTCCTTGGAGAGGGCAGGCACAATCTTTCGCTGTTTGGGCCAGAGGCCCAGGCCAGGATGTTGTGTGGGTCCAGGCTGTGGGCACAGAAGTCTGAATACACAAACTCAGCTTATGAGTGGCGCCTAGGGTATGGCAGGCCGGATGTACAGCCCGAGAGGGAGCTCCTGGGCCTCTGAAACAAGGGCGAGTGGGAGGCGTTCCTTCAGGCTTTTGTCTCTGGATGTTGTGTCCGGGATAGCCGTGGATTGGAGCGGTGGCCTCAGGTACTGTGGTCGAGTATCCCTCTCTGGGGATTTGTCCCAGCTCCCAAGAGTTTGGGGCCATTTTGTGGGAAGGGTGGAGTCGTGTTGTCTGGCTCATGGGTCTCTCCAAGAAAGGGATTCCAGAGCAGAGCTCCAGGTACGGGCGGGGCGACTGGAAAATTCAAACCGTGGTGAGGATTGGGTGCATAGGGGCTTGGCAAGCCCCATATGTGGGCTCTTGGTCCAGGCCCTGTCAGGCCTTTCTTTGACATGGGGCTCATGCTGAGGGTCACAGTGTGAATTTGTGCCCAAGCAGCACTCAAGTTTGGGCGTGGCATCAGGGGCCATGAAGGTTTCTCCCACCCTGAAGGTGTGACTCCATGCCAAGAGCAAGCTTGACAGCCATGGGGAAGGAGGAGTTCTGTTTTGTGCTTGCTATACCCAGCTGTGTGGAGAATTGATATAATGTCTAGGTTCAGATATCTGAAAACCAAGGTTAGGATGAGGTGACGGCATAAGACCATGGTGTGTCCGAAGTGCTGGGTGTGCGGCCAGCTGTCTCCTTGTCTGTCTGGACATCTGGCTTCAGGCTGTGTCAGGCAGAGCATGAGTGCCCAGAGCAGCCTATCCAGTTCGGGTACCGTCGAGGCCCGAGCAGGTTGATGCTCATCTGGGTTTTCTGGAGAGCCTCACAGGGAAACGTTTTTCTTCCGTTGGGCAGACACTGGGCTGGGTTTTGGTTCCGGAGTTCCTAGTCCGGAGGGCTTGTTTGCCAGGAGTGTGAGGAAGGAAGTCGGAAAACACAAGCTAGCGTGAGGTTTGGGACCGAGGGCACGGCAGGCCCACTCTGCAGAGGCTGTATCGAGATCTCCTGCACTGAGGTCATGTCAACTATGAGACGTGCCTCAGGCCCGAGTTTTGGTCCAGCATGGCAGTCGCTCAGGCTTTTGTCTCTGGGTGTTGCGCTCACAATGTCCGGTCAGGGTAGGGGTTGCCTCAGGGTCCGAGGAAGAGCCTTCCTCTCGGGGGATTGTCCAAGCTCCCAAGTGTTTGGGTTCATTCTGTGGGAAGTGAAGATAATGTTTTCTGCCACAAAGGACCTCCCAGGGGAGGGACTCTAGAGCACAGCAGTGGGTTCCCTCAACTGGAATACACACCATCTAGTTAGTCTTGGGTGACTATGGGCATGGCAAGGACTATATGCAGGATCTTCGTCCCGAACCTGACATGCCTTTCTTTGTCATGGGGCTCATGCTAGGGTCACAGTGTGAATTTGTGCCCAAGCAGCACTCATGTTTGGGCGTGGCATCAGGGGCCATGAAGGGTTCCCCACGTGAAGGTGTGACTCCATGCGAAGAACAAGCATTACAGCCATGTGGAAGGCAGAGTTCTGATTGTGATTCCGATACTCAAACTCAGCTTTGGGGACATCGGTATGGCAGGCCCAATCTACAAACCATGAGAAGAACTCATGAAGATTTGAATATAGAGTGAGTCTGAGGCACTTGCTCAGGCATTTGTCTCTGGAATTTGTATCAGCGACTCCGTGGAATGTCGGGGATGCCTCATGGGCCATGGACGAATCTACCTCTATGATGATTTCACCCGATTCCCAATTATTTTTCGTCAATCTATGGGATGGGAAGCATCCTTTCAGTTTTGTTACCTCAGGTGTCCCACGAAAAGAGGAATTCCAAAGCCAAGCCGTGGGGAAGACTGAAGGGACCACCTGAACTATGGTTAAAAATTGGGGCCTAGGGGCATGGCAAGCCCAATATGCTATCTCTTCATCCAGCCACTAAGAGGCCTTACTTGAGGACTTTGGTCAGGCTGAGGGTCACAATGTGTGTTTGTGACCAATGTAGCCTGCGAGCATGGAGGCGCCTCATGGGCAACACTGGATTCAACTACACTGAAAGTTGGACAATATGCCAAACACAAGGTTTCTTGCCATGGGGAAGGAGTTCTGATTTCTGCATCAGGATCAACCCTGGGCAGTGATTGGAGATAAGGTCTAGAATCTAAACCTGAAAACCGAGGTTGGGAAGAGATGACAACCTAAGGCCATGGCGGCTCGATGTGCTCAGTGTGTGGCAAGCTGTCTGGTTGGGGCCAGGAAGTCCAGGCTCAGGCTGTGTCAGAAAGGGCATTAGTGCCCTGGTCAGCCTATATGTTCGGGGTACAGCCAAGGTAGGTGCAGGTTGATCCTCTTGGGGTTACTGGGTAGCCCCAGAGGACAATGTTTTTCTTCTAGAGGGCAGGCAGTGTGCTGCATTGTAGTTCTGGATTGCCAAACTGGAGGGCTTGTGGGCCAGTAGTCTGAGGACAGAAGTCTGAGAACACAAGCTCGGCTTAGGTTTCTGGTTGAGGACATGGCACGCAGAATCTACAGACCGGAATCGAGATCTCGTGCATCTGAAGTCAGGGCGAGGATCAGACGATCGCTCAGGTTGGAGTTTCTGTCCCTTATGGCCCCTTCATGAAGGGGGAGCATCACAAGGCCATGGGGGTTGTCCCACGATGGGATTTGTGAGAAGCTCCAAACTGCAAAGTGTCTTCTGCAGGACAATTGAGACCTGTTTTTTGGCTCCAGGCCAATGATTCTGAGCAGGGTTCTAAGGATGGATCGCTGGTTAGCCCACCTCGCATTCCAATTGTCTCCTAGCAACAAGACAGGTTAGATCTGCTGGATCTGGGGGAGCAACCGAGGAGGATGAGTTGAAATGGACTCTCCTGGGGTTGGGTCCTAGCGTGCTTTTGTGTGTTCCGAGACCTTGGAATGAAGCGGTGGCACTGCGGCCCTGACGGGTTCTCCAAAACCGAGGCTTTGACAGAGCTCCAAGGTGCTAGTTTCCCATGTGTAGATGAGATTTTTTCTAATGGGTGCATCAAGAAAAAGCCATTGCTGGTTTTGAAATCCAGGCGTCTGAGGAGAGACCCTGGAAACCAAAGCAATGGATCTGATTAGTGCCTAGGTGTCTGTTCTTTTTTTTTTTTTTTACCTCTGGGGACATCTGTCTATGGGTCTGAGTGCAGGTAGGTGCACAGATGGGCTCAGATTGACCCTGTTTTTCCTGGGAAGCCAGCCCTAGTGAGATGGATCAGGTATTGGGTGTTTATTCTATTAGAAGGGTTGTGGCCATTGGAAATGGCAAACACATTTCCCTTACAGAGGGCAAGTACAGTCCTCAGGCTTGGCTCCAGGGGCCTGATCCTGTAGGTTGTGTAGGCCAGGGCTGTTTGGACAGTTGTCTGAAAACACAACCTCGGCTTATGTTTCCGGTCATAGTTATGGCAGGACTGATCCAGAGACCATGAGGAGAACTCTTCGGGATTTGAAAAAGAGCGAGTGTGAGGCTCTTGCTCAAGTTTTTGTCTCTGGATATCGTGTCACTCACGGTGGATAAATTTCTGGCTGACTTCATGGGAAATGGATGAGTCTTACTCTCTGGTGGTTTGGCCCCGTCCAAAGAGTTTGGGGTCATTCTGTGGGATGGAAGACGTCCGTTTTGTTGTTGTTGTTGTTTGCTTTTTTAACCTCAGGTGTCCCAACAAATGAGGGATTCCAGAGTAGAGCCCTGGGGAGGGGCGACTGGACAATCAGAAATCTGGTTAAAAATTAGGGCTTAGGGACATGTCAAGCCCAATATGACATCTAATAGTCCAGCCACTGAGAGGACTTACTAGAGGACAGGACTCATGCTGAGGGTCACAATGCGTGTTTATGACCCCGTCGCACTCAAGAATGGGCGGGGCCTCGGGTGAATGCTGGTTTCTTCTACTCTGAACGTTGGACAATGTGCCAACCACAAGGTTTCTTGCCATGGGTAAGGAGGAGTTCTGATTTCTGCATCACACTCAAACCTGGGCAGTGATTGGCGATAAGGTCTCGGTTCTGAAGCCTGAAAACTGAAGTAGGGAAGAGATGATGACCTAAGGCCATGGCGGGTCTTATGTGCTCAGTGTGCTGTCAGCTTTCTGGGGGTTGGTCAGGAGGTCCGGGCTCAGGTTGTGTCCGACAGTGGTTTAGTGCCCACGTTAGACTATATAATTTGGGTAAAGTCGAGTGCTGTGTAGGTTTATTCTCATTTAAGGTGCCTGGGCAGCTCATGAGGCAATAATTTTTTTTCTAGAGGGCAGGCACAGTGCTGCATTGTGGGTCCGGAATTGCCAAACTTGAGGGCTTCGGGGCCAGGAGTGTGAGGACGGAAGTCTGAGAAGACAAGCTAGACTTGGGTTTCAGGGCGAGGGCACGGCAGGTACCCCCTGCAGATATGAACCAATATCTCATGCATCTGAAGTCAGGGCGAGGATCAGACGTTGGCTCAGGTTGGAGTTTCTGAGCATGACGGCCGCTTCATGAAGGGAGCGGAATCTCGAGGCCATTGAGGTTTTCCCACGTCGGGAGTTGTGGGATGCCCCCTTCAAGGATTCCTTCTGCGGGAAATTGAGACCTGTTGGACAGCTCCAGGACATCCCATATGGAATGACTCCAGAGCACCGTTCGCGGATGGATGCCTGGGAAGCCCGCCTCACATTCCAATTGTCTCCTAGCAACAAGACAGTTTAGATCTGATGGCTCTGCCGGAGCACCCGGGGTGGATGAGTTGAAATGGACTTTCCTGAGGATGGGTCCTAATGTGTTTTTGTGTCCATGAGGGCCTTGGAATGGGGCGTTGGCACCGGGACCCTGAAGTACTCTCCTAAGCTTTGGACATGGCTCCCATGCACAGGTTTCCTTGTGGAGACGAGATGAGTTCTGATGGGTGCTTCAGGAAAACCCCTATGACCGTATTGGAAACAGGCTTTTGAGGACACATGCCTGTAACCCAAAGCAATGGATCCTATTATGGCCTAGAGTCCTGTCTGGTTCAATCTTCTTCTCTGGGGACATCCATCTATGGTATGAGTGGAGGTCGATTATCAGCTGGTGTCAGACAGCCCTTGTTTGTTCCGGGAGACCTACACTATTGGGATGGCCTCAGGGATTTTGGAGGTTTCTCCTAATTTGTACGATTTTGGACCATGGAATTGGCAGAATTCCCATGGATTGGTAGGCACAGTCCTAATGTGTGGCTCCAGGGGCACAGCCTGGAGGGTGTGGGGCCCAAGACTTTGAGGACAGAAGTCTGAAAACACAAACTCAGCTTAGGTTTGGGGACGTAGGTATGGCAGGCCCGATCTACAAACCATGAGAAGAACTCTTCAGGATATGAAGAAAGTGCGAGTCTGAGGCGCTTGATCAGGCTTTTGTCTCTGGATTTTGTATCAGCGATGGCCGTGGAATGTCGGGGAGGCCTCATGGGCCATGGACGAATATTCCTCTCTGAGGATTTGGCCCGATTCCCAATTGCTTTTCGTTAATCTGTGGGATGGGAGGTCTCCTTTTAGTTTTGTTACCTCAGGTGTCCCACCAAAAGAGGAATTCCAAAGCCAAGCCGTGGGGAAGACTGAAGGGACAACCCGAACTATGGTTAAAAATTGGGGCCTAGGGGCATGGCAAGCCCAATATGCTATCTCTTCATCCAGCCAATGAGTGGCCTTACTTGAGGACTGGGCTCAGCCTGAGCATCACAATGTGTGTTTGTGACCAATGTGGCCCGCGAGCATGGGCGGGGCCTCATGGGCCACACTGGTTTCAACGACACTGAACGTTGGACAACATGCCAACCACAAGGTTTCTTGCCATGGGGAATGAGTTCTGATTTCTGCATCACCTTCAACCCTGGCAGTGATTGGAGATAAGGTCTAGGTTCTGAAACCTGAAAACCGAGGTTGGGAAGAGATGACGACCTAAGGCCATGGCGGCTCGATGTGCTCAGTTTGCGGCCAGCTGTCTGGGAGGGTCCAGGGGGTCCAGGCTCAGGCTGTGTCAGAAAGGGCATTAGTGCCCTGGTCAGCCAAAGTATTTGGGGTACAGCCAAGGTCGGTGCAGGTTGATCCTCATTTGGGTTTACTGGGTAGCACCAGAGGACAATGTTTTTCTTCTGGAGGGCCGGCAGAGTGCTGCATTGTAGTTCTGGATTGCCAAACTGGAGGGCTTGTGGGCCAGTGTTCTGACGACAAAAGTCTGAGAACACAAGCTAGGCTTAGGCTTCTGGGTGAGGCCATGGCAGGCACAATCTACAGACCTGAATCGAGATCTCGTGCATCTGAAGTCAGGGCGAGGATCAGACGATCGCTCAGGTTGGAGTTTCTGTCCCTGATGGCCCCTTCATGAATGGGGGGGGCATCACGAGGACATGGGTGTTTTCCCACGATGGGAGTTGTGAGAAGCTCCAAACTGCAGAGAGTCATCTGCAGGACAATTGAGACCTGTTGTTTGGCTCCAGGCCAATGATTCTGAGCAGGGTTCTAAGGATGGATGGCTGGGTAGCCCACCTCGCATTCCAATTGTCTCCTAGCAACCAGACAGGTTAAATCTCCTGGATCTGTGGGGAGCAACCGAGGACGCTGAGTTGAAATGGACACCCCTGGGGATGGGTCCTAACGTGCTTTTGTGTCTATGGAGACCTTGGAATGAAGCGGTGGCACTGGGGCCCTAAAGGGTTCTCCTAAACAGAGGCTTTGACCGAGCTCCAACGTGCAAGTTTCCCATGTGTAGATGAGATGTTTTCTGATGGGTGAGTCAAGAAACAGCTATATGCTGCTTTTGAAATCCAGGCCTCTGAGGAGAGATGCCTGGAAACCAAAGCAATGGATCTGATTAGTGCCTAGGGGCCTGTTCTTTCCTTTTTACCTCTGGGGACATCTGTCTATGGTTCTGAGTGCAGGTAGGTGCTCAGTTGGGCTCAGATTGCCCCTGTTTTTCCTGGGAAGCTACCATAATTGAGATCTATCAGGGACTTTGGAGGTTTATCCTATTAGAAGGGTTGTGGCCATTGGAATGGGCACACACAATTCCTTTGGAGAGAGCAAGTACAGTCCTCAGGTTTGGCTCCAGGGCCTGAGCCTGTAGGTTGTGTAGGCCAGGGCTGTTTGTACAGTTGTCTGAAAACACAAACTCTGCTTATGTTTCGGGTTATAGGTATGGCAGGACTGATCTACAGACCATGAGGAGAACTCTTCGGGATTTGAAAGAAGGGCGAGTGTGAGGCTCCTGCTCAAGTTTTTGTCTCTGGATATCGGGTCACTCATGGTCGTGCAATTTCTGGGTGACTTCATGGGAAATGGACGAGTCTTACTCTCTGCTGGTTTGGCCCCGTCCAAAGAGTTTGGGGTCTCTCTGTGGTCTGGAAGAAGTTCGTTTTTTTTTGTTGTTGTTGTTTTTGTTGTTTTCTTTTTTAACCTCAGTTGTCCCACCAAATGATGGATTCCAGAGTAGAGCCCTGGGGAGGGGCGAATGGACAATCAGAAATCTGGTAAAAAATTGGGGCCTAGGGACACATCAAGCCCCTTATGACATCTAATGGTCCAGCCACTGAGAGGACTTACTAGAGGACAGGACTCATGCTGAGGGTCACAATGCGTGTGTATGCCCTCGTCGCACTCAAGAATGGGCGGGGCCTCAGGGTGAATGCTGGTTTCTCCTACACTGAATGTTGGACAACGTGCCAACCACAAGGGTTCTTGCCATGGGTAAGGAGGAGTTCTGATTTCTGCATCACACTCACCCCTTGGCAGTGATTGGAGATAAGGTCTCGGTTCTGAAGCCTGAAAACTGAGGTAGGGAAGAGATGATGACCTAAGGCCATGGCGGGTTTTATGTGCTCAGTGTGCGGTCAGCTTTCTGGGTGTTGGTCAGTAGGTCCGGGCTCAGGTTGTGTTCGACAGTGCCTTAGTGCCCAGGTTAGACTATATAATTTGGGTAAAGTCGAGTACTGTGTAGGTTTACCCTCATTTAAGGTGCCTGGCAGCTCATGAGGCAATAATTTTTTTTCTAGATGGCAGGCAGAGTGCTGCATTGTGGGTCCGGAATTGCCAAACTTGAGGGCTTCGGGGCCAGGAGTGTGAGGACGGAAGTCTGAGAAGACAAGCTAGACTTGGGTTTCAGGGCGAGGGCACGGCAGGTACCCCCTGCAGATCTGAACCAATATCTCATGCATCTGAAGTCAGGGCGAGGATCAGACGTTGGCTCAGGTTGGAGTTTCTGTGCATGACGGCCACTTCATGAAGGGAGCGGAATATCGAGGCCATTGAGGTTTTCCCACGTTGGGAGTTGTGGGATGCCCCCTTCAAGGGTTCCTTCTGCGGAACAATTAAGACCTGTTGGACAGCTCCAGGACATCCCATATGGAATGACTCCAGAGCACCGTTCGCGGATGGATGCCTGGGAAGCCCGCCTCGCATTCCAATTGTCTCCTAGCAACAAGACAGTTTAGATCTGATGGCTCTGCCGGAGCAACCGGGGTGGCTGAGTTGAAATGGACTTTCCTGAGGATGGGTCCTAATGTGTTTTTGTGTCCATGAGGGCCTTGGAATGGGGCGGTGGCACCGGGACCCTGAAGTACTCTCCTAAGCTTTGGACATGGCTCCCATGCACAGGTTTCCTTGTGGAGACGAGATGAGTTCTGATGGGTGCCTCAGGGAAACCCCTATGCTCGTATTGGAATCAGGCTTTTGAGGACACATGCCTGTAACCCAAAGCAATGGATCCTATTATGGCCTAGGGTCCTGTCTGGTTCAATCTTCTTCTCTGGGGACATCCATCTATGGTATGAGTGGAGGTCGATTATCAGCTGGTGTCAGACAGCCCTTGTTTGTTCCGGGAGACCTACACTATTGGGATGGCCTCAGGGACTTTGGAGGTTTCTCCTAATTTGTACGATTTTGGACCATGGAATGGGCAGAATTCCCATGGATTGGTAGGCACAGTCCTAATGTGTGGCTCCAGGGGCCCAGCCTGGAGGGTGTGTGGCCCAAGTCTTTGAGGACAGAATTCTGAAAACACAAACTCAGCTTAGGTTTGGGGACGTAGTTATGGCAGGCCCGATCTACAAACCATGAGAAGAAGTCTTCACGATATGAAGAAAGTGCGAGTCTGAGGCGCTTGCTCAGGATTTTGTCTCTGGATTTTGTATCAGCGATGGCCGTGGAATGTCGGGGAGATCTCATGGGCTATGGACGAATCTTCCTCTCTGAGGATTTGGCCCGATTCCCAATTGCTTTTCGTTAATCTGTGGGATGGGAGGACTCATTTCAGGTTTGTTACCTCAGGTGTCCCACCAAAAGAGGAATTCCAAAGCAAAGCCGTGGGGAAGACTGAAGGGACAACCCGAACTATGGTTCAAAATTGGGGCCTAGGGGCATGGCAAGCCCAATATGCTATCTCTTCATCCAGCCAATGAGTGGCCTTACTTGAGGACTGGACTCAGCCTGAGCGTCACAATGTGTGTTTGTGACCAATGTGGCCCGCGAGCATGGGCGGGGTCTCATGGGCCACACTGGTTTCAACGACACTGAACGTTGGATAAGATGCCAACCACAAGGTTTCTCGCCATGGGGAAGGAGTTCTGATTTCTTCATCACCTTCAACCCTGGGCAGTGATTGGAGATAAGGTCTAGGTTCTGAAACCTGAAAACCCGAGGTTGGGAAGAGATGACGACCTAAGGCAATCGCGGCTCGATGTCCTCAGTGTGCGGCCAGCAGTCTGGGAGGGTCCAGCGGGTACATGCTCAGGCTGTGTCAGAAAGGGCATTAGTGCCCTGGTCAGCCTATGTATTGGGGGTACAGCCAAGGTCGGTGCAGGTTGATCCTCATTTGGGGTTACTGGGTAGCCCCAGAGGACAATGTTTTTCTTCTGGAGAGCCGGCAGAGTGCTGCATTATAGTCTGGATTGCCAAACTGGAGGGCTTGTGGGCCAGTAGTCTGACGACAAAAGTCTGAGAACACAAGCCAGGCTTAGGTTTCTGGGTGAGGCCATGGCAAGCACAATCTACAGACCTGAATCGAGATCTCGTGCATCTGAAGTCAGGGCGAGGATCAGACGATCGCTCAGGTTGGAGTTTCTGTCCCTGATGGCCCCTTCATGAATGGGGGGGGCATCACGAGGCCATGGGTGTTTTCCCACGATGGGAGTTGTGAGAAGCTCCAAACTGCAGAGAGTCTTCCGCAGGACAATTGAGACCTGTTGTTTGGCTCCAGGCCAATGATTCTGAGCAGGGTTCCAAGGATGGATGGCGGGGTAGCCCACCTCACATTCCAATTTTCTCCTAGCAACCAGACAGGTTAGATCTCCTGGATCTGTGGGAAGCAACCGAGGACGCTGAGTTGAAATGGACACCCCTGGGGATGGGTCCTAACGTGTTTGTGTCTATGGAGACCTTGGAATAAAGCGGTGGCACTGGAGCCCTAAAGGTTTCTCCTAAACAGAGGCTTTGACCGAGCTCCAACATGTAAGTTTCCCATGTGTAGATGAGATGTTTTCTGATGGGTGAGTCAAGAAACAGCTATATGCTGCTTTTGAAATCCAGGCCTCTGAGGAGAGATGCCTGGAAACCAAAGCAATCGATCTGATTAGTGCCTAGGGGCCTATTCTTTCCTTTTTATCTCTGGGGACATCTGTATGGGTCTGAGTGCAGGTAGGTGCTCAGTTGGGCTCAGATTGCCCCTGTCTTTCCTGGGAAGCCACCACTATTGAGATGGATCAGGGACTTTGGAGGTTTATCCTTTTAGAAGGGTTGTGGCCATTGGAATGGGCACACACAATTCCCTTGGAGAGGGCAAGTACAGTCCTCAGGTTTGGCTCCAGGGGCCTAAGCCTGTAGGTTGTGTAGGCCAGGGCTGTTTGGACAGTTGTCTGAAAACACAAACTCGGCTTATGTTTCGGGTCATAGGTATGGCAGGACTGATCTAGAGACCATGAGGAGAACTCTTCGGGATTTGAAAGAAGGGCGAGTGTGAGGCTCCTGCTCAAGTTTTTGTCTCTGGATATCGTGTCACTCATGGTCGTGCAATTTCTGGGTGACCTCATGGGAAATGGACGAGTCTTACTCTCTGGTGGTTTGGCCCCGTCCAAAGAGTTTGGGGTCATTCTGTGGGCTGGAAGAAGTCCGTTTTTTTGTTGTTGTTGTTTTTGTTGTTTTCTTTTTTAACCTCAGGTGTCCCACCAAATGATGGATTCCAGAGTAGAGCCTGGGGAGGGGCGACTGGACAATCAGAAATCTGGTTAAAAATTGGGGCCTTAGGGACATGTCAAGCCCATTATGACATCTATAGGTCCAGCCACTGAGAGGACTTACTGGAGGACAGGACTCATGCTGAGGGTCACAATGTGTGTGTATGCCCTCCTCGCATTCAAGAATGGGCGGGGTCTCAGGGTGAATGCTGGTTTCTCCTACACTGAACGTTGGACAACGTGCCAACCACAAGGGTTCTTTCCATGTGTAAGGAAGAGTTCTGATTTCTGCATCACACTCACCCCTGGGCAGTGATTGGAGATAAGGTCTCGGTTCTGAAGCCTGAAAACTGAGGTAGGGAAGAGATGATGACCTAAGGCCATGGCGGGTTTTATGTGCTCAGTGTGCGGTCAGCTTTCTGGGTGTTGGTCAGGAGGACCGGGCACAGGTTGTGTTCGACAGTGCATTAGTGCCCAGGTTAGACTATATAATTTGGGTAAAGTCGAGTGCTGCATATGTTTACCCGCATTTAAGGTCCCTGGGCAGGTTGAGGCAATAATTTTTTTTCTAGATGGCAGGCAGAGTGCTGCATTGTGGGTCCGGAATTGCCAAACTTGAGGGCTTCGGGGCCAGGAGTGTGAGGACAGAAGTCTGAGAAGACAAGCTAGACTTGGGTTTCAGGGCGAGGGCACGGCAGGTACCCCCTGCAGATATGAACCAATATCTCATGCATCTGAAGTCAGGGCGAGGATCAGACGTTGGCTCAGGTTGGAGTTTCTGAGCATGACGGCCGCTTCATGAAGGGAGCGGAATCTCGAGGCCATTGAGGTTTTCCCACGTTGGGAGTTGTGGGATGCCCCCTTCAAGGATTCCTTCTGCGGGACAATTGAGACCTGTTGGACAGCTCCAGGACATCCCATATGGAATGACTCCAGAGCACTGTTCGCGGATGGATGCCTGGGAAGCCCGCCTCGCATTCCAATTGTCTCCTAGAAACAAGACAGTTTAGATCTGATGGCTCTGCGGGAGCAACCGGGATGGCTGAGTTGAAATGGACTTTCCTGAGGATGGGTCCTAATGTGTTTTTGTGTCCATGAGGGCCTTGGAATGGGGCGGTGGCACCGGGACCCTGAAGTACTCTCCTAAGCTTTGGACATGGCTCCCATGCACAGGTTTCCTTGTGGAGACGAGATGAGTTCTGATGGGTGCCTCAGGAAAACCCCTATGCTTGTATTGGAATCAGGCTTTTGAGGACACATGCCTGTAACCCAAAGCAATGGATCCTATTATGGCCTAGGGTCCTGTCTGGTTCAATCTTCTTCTCTGGGGACATCCATCTATGGTATGAGTGGAGGTCGATTATCAGCTGGTGTCAGACAGCCCTTGTTTGTTCCGGACGACCTACACTATTGGGATGGCCTCAGGGACTTTGGAGGTTTCTCCTAATTTGTACGATTTTGGACCATGGAATGGGCAGAATTCCCATGGATTGGTAGGCACAGTCCTAATGTGTGGCTCCAGGGGACCAGCCTGGAGGGTGTGTGGCCCAAGACTTTGAGGACAGAAGTCTGAAAACACAAACTCAGCTTAGGTTTGGGGACGTAGGTATGGCAGGCCCGATCTACAAACCATGAGAAGAACCCTTCAGGATATGAAGAAAGTTCGATTCTGAGGCGCTTGCTCAGGCTTTTGTCTCTGGATTTTGTATCAGCGAAGGACGTGGAATGTCGGGGAGGCCTCATGGGCCATGGACGAATCTTCCTCTCTGAGGATTTGGCCCGATTCCCAATTGCTTTTCATCAATCTGTGGGATGGGAGGACTCATTTCAGGTTTGTTACCTCAGGTGACCCACCAAAAGAGGAATTCCAAAGCCAAGCCGTGGGGAAGACTGAAGGGACAACCCGAACTATGGTTAAAAATTGGGGCCTAGAGGAATGGCAAGCCCAATATGCTATCTCTTCATCCAGCCACTGAGTGGTCTTACTTGAGGACTGGGCTAGCCTGAGCGTCACAATGTGTGTTTGTGACGAATGTGGCCCGCGAGCATGGGCGGGGCCTCATGGGCCACACTGGTTTCAACTACACTGAACGTTGGACAACATGCCAACCACAAGGTTTCTTGCCATGGGGAAGGAGTTCTGATTTCTGCATCACCTTCAACCCTGGGCAGTGATTGGAGATAAGGTCTAGGTTCTGAAACCTGAAAACCGAGGTTGGGAAGAGATGACGACCAAAGGCCACGGAGGTTCGATGTGCTCAGTGTGCGGCCAGCTGTCTGGGACGGGCCAGGGAGTCCAGGCTCAGGCTGTGTCAGAAAGGGCATTAGTGCCCTGGTCAGCCTATGTATTTGGGGTACAGCCAAGATCGGTGCAGGTTGATCCTCATTTGGGGTTACTGGGTAGCCCCAGAGGACAATGATTTTCTTCTGGAGGGCCGGCAAGTGCTGCATTGTAGTTCTGGATTGCCAAACTGGAGGGCTTGTGGGCCAGTAGTCTGACGACAAAAGTCTGAGAACACAAGCTAGGCTTAGGTTTCTGGGTGAGGCCATGGCAGGCACAATCTACAGACCTGAATCGAGATCTCGTGCATCTGAAGTCAGGGCGAGGATCAGACGATCGCTCAGGTTGGAGTTTCTGTCCCTGATGGCCCCTTCATGAATGGGGGGGCATCACGAGGCCATGGGGGTTTTCCCACTATGGGAGTTGTGAGAAGCTCCAAACTGCAGAGAGTCTTCTGCAGGACAATTGAGACCTGTAGTTTGGCTCCAGGCCATTGATTCTGAGCAGGGTTCTAAGGATGGATGGCTGGGTAGCCCACCTCGCATTCCAATTGTCTCCTAGCAACAAGACAGGTTAGATCTCCTGGATCTGTGGGCAACTACCGAGGATGCTGAGTTGAAATGGATACCTCTGGGGATGGGTCCGAATGTGCTTTTGTGTCTATGGAGACCTTGCATTGAAGCGGTGGCACTGGGGCCCTAAAGGGTTCTCCTAAACAGAGGCTTTGACACAGCTCCAACGTGCAAGTTTTCCATGTGTAGATGAGATGTTTTCTGATGGGTGAATCAAGAAACAGCTATATGCTGCTTTTGAAACCCAGACCTCTGAGGAGAGATGCCTGGAAACCAAAGCAATGGATCTGATTAGTGCCTAGAGGCCTGTTCTTTCCTTTTTACCTCTGGGGACATCTGTCTATGGGTCTGAGTGCAGGTAGGTGCTCATTTGGGCTCAGATTGCCCCTGTTTTTCCTGGGAAGCCACCACTTTTGAGATGGATCAGGGACTTTGGAGGTTTATCCTATTAGAAGGGTTGTGGCCATTGGAATGGGCACACACAATTCCTTTGGAGAAGGCAAGTACAGTCCTCAGGTTTGGCTCCAGGGGCCTGAGCCTGTAGGTTGTGTAGGCCAGGGCTGTTTAGACAGTTGTCTGAAAACAAACTCAGCTTAGGTTTGGGGACGTAGGTATGGCAGGCCCGAACTACAAACCATGAGAAGAACTCTTCAGGATATGAAGAAAGTGCGAGTCTGAGTCGCTTGCTCAGGCTTTTGTCTCTGGATTTTGTATCAGCAATGGCCGTGGAATGTCGTGGAGGCCTCATGGGCCATGGACGAATCTTTCTCTCTGAGGATTTGGCCCGATTCCCAATTGCTTTTCGTCAATCTGTGGGATGGGAGGACTCATTTCAGTTTTGTTACCTCAGGTGTCCCACCAAAAGAGGAATTCCAAAGCCAAGCCGTGGGGAAAACTGCAGGGACAACCCGAACTATGGTTAAAAATTGGGGCCTAGGGGCATGGCAAGCCCAATATGCTATCTCTTCATCCAGCCACTGAGTATCCTTACTTGAGGACTGGGCTCATCCTGAGGGTCACAAGGTATGTTTGTGAGCAATGTGGCCCGCTAGCATGGGCGGGGCCTCATTGGCCACACTGGTTTCAACTACACTGAACGTTGGACAACATGCCAACCACAAGGTTTCTTCCCATGGGGAAGGAGTTCTGATTTCTGCATCACCTTCAACCCTGGGCAGTGATTGGAGATAAGGTCTAGGTTCTGAAACCTGAAAACCGAGGTTGGGAAGAGATGACGACCTAAGGCCATAGCGGCTCGATGTGCTCAGTGTGCGGACAGCTCTCTGGGAGGGGCCAGGGGGTCCAGGCTCAGGCTGTGTCAGAAAGGGCATTAGTGCCCTGGTCAGCCTATGTATTTGGGGTACAGCCAAGGTCGGTGCAGGTTGATCCTCATTTGGGGTTACTGGATAGCCCCAGAGGACAATGTTTTTCTTCTGGAGGGCAGGAAGAGTGCTGCATTATAGTTCTGGATTGCCAACCTGGAGGGCTTGTGGGCCAGTAGTCTGACGACAAAAGTCTGAGAACACAAGCTAGGCTTAAGTTTCTGGGTTAGGCCATGGCAGGCACATTCTACAGACCTGAATCGAGATCTCGTGCATCTGAAGTCAGGGCGAGGATCAAATGATCGCTCAGGTTGGAGTTCCTGTCCCTGATGGCCCCTTCATGAATGGGGGGGCATCACGAGACCATGGGGATTTTCCCAATGGGAGTTGTGAGAAGCTCCAAACTGCAGAGTGTCTTCTGCAGGAGAATTGAGACCCGTTGTTTGGCTCCTGGCCAATGATTCTGAGCAGGGTTCTAAAAATGGATGGCTGGGTAGCCCACCTCGCATTCCAATTGTCTCCTAGCAATAAGACAGTTTAGATCTCCTGGATCTGTGGGGAGCAACCGAGGACGCTGAGTTGAAATGGACACCCCTGGGGATGGGTCCTAATGTGCTTTTGTGTCTATGGAGACCTTAGAATGAAGCGGTGTCACTGGGGCCCTAAAGGGTTCTCCTAAACAGAGGCTTTGACACAGCTCCAACGTGCAAGTTTCCCATGTGTAGATGAGATGTTTTCTGATGGGTGAGTCATGAAACAGCTAGATGCTGCTTTTGAAATCCAGGCCTCTGAGGAGAGATGCCTGGAAACCAAAGCAATGGATCTGTTAAGTGCCTAGGGGCCTGTTCTTTCCTTCATACCTCTGGGGACATCTGTCTATGGGTCTGAGTGCAGGTAGGTGCTCAGTTGGGCTCAGATTGCCCCTGTTTTTCCTGGGAAGCCACCACTATTGAGATGGATCAGGGACTTTGGAGGTTTATCCTATTAGAAGGGTTGTGGCCATTGGAATGGGCACACACAAATCTCTTGCAGAGGGCAAGTTTAGTCCTCAGGTTTGGCTCAAGGAGCCTGAGCCTGTAGGTTGTCTACGCCAGGGCTGTATGGACAGTTGTCTGAAAACACAAACTCGGCTTATGTTTCGGGTCATAGGTATGGCAGGACTGATCTACAGACCATGAGGAGGACTCTTCGGGATTTGAAAGAAGGGCGAGTGTGAGGCTCCTGCTCAAGTTTTTGTCTCTGGATATCGGGTCACTCATGGTCGTGCAATTTCTGGGTGACTTCATGGGAAATGGACGAGTCTTACTCTCTGCTGGTTTGGCCCCGTCCAAAGAGTTTGGGGTCTCTCTGTGGTCTGGAAGAAGTTCGTTTTTTTTTGTTGTTGTTGTTTTTGTTGTTTTCTTTTTTAACCTCAGTTGTCCCACCAAATGATGGATTCCAGAGTAGAGCCCTGGGGAGGGGCGAATGGACAATCAGAAATCTGGTAAAAAATTGGGGCCTAGGGACACATCAAGCCCCTTATGACATCTAATGGTCCAGCCACTGAGAGGACTTACTAGAGGACAGGACTCATGCTGAGGGTCACAATGCGTGTGTATGCCCTCGTCGCACTCAAGAATGGGCGGGGCCTCAGGGTGAATGCTGGTTTCTCCTACACTGAATGTTGGACAACGTGCCAACCACAAGGGTTCTTGCCATGGGTAAGGAGGAGTTCTGATTTCTGCATCACACTCACCCCTTGGCAGTGATTGGAGATAAGGTCTCGGTTCTGAAGCCTGAAAACTGAGGTAGGGAAGAGATGATGACCTAAGGCCATGGCGGGTTTTATGTGCTCAGTGTGCGGTCAGCTTTCTGGGTGTTGGTCAGTAGGTCCGGGCTCAGGTTGTGTTCGACAGTGCCTTAGTGCCCAGGTTAGACTATATAATTTGGGTAAAGTCGAGTACTGTGTAGGTTTACCCTCATTTAAGGTGCCTGGCAGCTCATGAGGCAATAATTTTTTTTCTAGATGGCAGGCAGAGTGCTGCATTGTGGGTCCGGAATTGCCAAACTTGAGGGCTTCGGGGCCAGGAGTGTGAGGACGGAAGTCTGAGAAGACAAGCTAGACTTGGGTTTCAGGGCGAGGGCACGGCAGGTACCCCCTGCAGATATGAACCAATATCTCATGCATCTGAAGTCAGGGCGAGGATCAGACGTTGGCTCAGGTTGGAGTTTCTGTGCATGACGGCCACTTCATGAAGGGAGCGGAATATCGAGGCATTGAGGTTTTCCCACGTTGGGAGTTGTGGGATGCCCCCTTCAAGGGTTCCTTCTGCGGAACAATTAAGACCTGTTGGACAGCTCCAGGACATCCCATATGGAATGACTCCAGAGCACCGTTCGCGGATGGATGCCTGGGAAGCCCGCCTCGCATTCCAATTGTCTCCTAGCAACAAGACAGTTTAGATCTGATGGCTCTGCCGGAGCAACCGGGGTGGCTGAGTTGAAATGGACTTTCCTGAGGATGGGTCCTAATGTGTTTTTGTGTCCATGAGGGCCTTGGAATGGGGCGGTGGCACCGGGACCCTGAAGTACTCTCCTACGCTTTGGACATGGCTCCCATGCACAGGTTTCCTTGTGGAGACGAGATGAGTTCTGATGGGTGCCTCAGGGAAACCCCTATGCTCGTATTGGAATCAGGCTTTTGAGGACACATGCCTGTAACCCAAAGCAATGGATCCTATTATGGCCTAGGGTCCTGTCTGGTTCAATCTTCTTCTCTGGGGACATCCATCTATGGTATGAGTGGAGGTCGATTATCAGCTGGTGTCAGACAGCCCTTGTTTGTTCCGGGAGACCTACACTATTGGGATGGCCTCAGGGACTTTGGAGGTTTCTCCTAATTTGTACGATTTTGGACCATGGAATGGGCAGAATTCCCATGGATTGGTAGGCACAGTCCTAATGTGTGGCTCCAGGGGCCCAGCCTGGAGGGTGTGTGGCCCAAGTCTTTGAGGACAGAATTCTGAAAACACAAACTCAGCTTAGGTTTGGGGACGTAGTTATGGCAGGCCCGATCTACAAACCATGAGAAGAAGTCTTCACGATATGAAGAAAGTGCGAGTCTGAGGCGCTTGCTCAGGATTTTGTCTCTGGATTTTGTATCAGCGATGGCCGTGGAATGTCGGGGAGATCTCATGGGCTATGGACGAATCTTCCTCTCTGAGGATTTGGCCCGATTCCCAATTGCTTTTCGTTAATCTGTGGGATGGGAGGACTCATTTCAGGTTTGTTACCTCAGGTGTCCCACCAAAAGAGGAATTCCAAAGCAAAGCCGTGGGGAAGACTGAAGGGACAACCCGAACTATGGTTAAAAATTGGGGCCTAGGGGCATGGCAAGCCCAATATGCTATCTCTTCATCCAGCCAATGAGTGGCCTTACTTGAGGACTGGACTCAGCCTGAGCGTCACAATGTGTGTTTGTGACCAATGTGGCCCGCGAGCATGGGCGGGGTCTCATGGGCCACACTGGTTTCAACGACACTGAACGTTGGATAAGATGCCAACCACAAGGTTTCTCGCCATGGGGAAGGAGTTCTGATTTCTTCATCACCTTCAACCCTGGGCAGTGATTGGAGATAAGGTCTAGGTTCTGAAACCTGAAAACCCGAGGTTGGGAAGAGATGACGACCTAAGGCAATCGCGGCTCGATGTCCTCAGTGTGCGGCCAGCAGTCTGGGAGGGTCCAGCGGGTACATGCTCAGGCTGTGTCAGAAAGGGCATTAGTGCCCTGGTCAGCCTATGTATTGGGGGTACAGCCAAGGTCGGTGCAGGTTGATCCTCATTTGGGGTTACTGGGTAGCCCCAGAGGACAATGTTTTTCTTCTGGAGAGCCGGCAGAGTGCTGCATTATAGTCTGGATTGCCAAACTGGAGGGCTTGTGGGCCAGTAGTCTGACGACAAAAGTCTGAGAACACAAGCCAGGCTTAGGTTTCTGGGTGAGGCCATGGCAAGCACAATCTACAGACCTGAATCGAGATCTCGTGCATCTGAAGTCAGGGCGAGGATCAGACGATCGCTCAGGTTGGAGTTTCTGTCCCTGATGGCCCCTTCATGAATGGGGGGGGCATCACGAGGCCATGGGTGTTTTCCCACGATGGGAGTTGTGAGAAGCTCCAAACTGCAGAGAGTCTTCCGCAGGACAATTGAGACCTGTTGTTTGGCTCCAGGCCAATGATTCTGAGCAGGGTTCCAAGGATGGATGGCGGGGTAGCCCACCTCACATTCCAATTTTCTCCTAGCAACCAGACAGGTTAGATCTCCTGGATCTGTGGGAAGCAACCGAGGACGCTGAGTTGAAATGGACACCCCTGGGGATGGGTCCTAACGTGTTTGTGTCTATGGAGACCTTGGAATAAAGCGGTGGCACTGGAGCCCTAAAGGTTTCTCCTAAACAGAGGCTTTGACCGAGCTCCAACATGTAAGTTTCCCATGTGTAGATGAGATGTTTTCTGATGGGTGAGTCAAGAAACAGCTATATGCTGCTTTTGAAATCCAGGCCTCTGAGGAGAGATGCCTGGAAACCAAAGCAATCGATCTGATTAGTGCCTAGGGGCCTATTCTTTCCTTTTTATCTCTGGGGACATCTGTATGGGTCTGAGTGCAGGTAGGTGCTCAGTTGGGCTCAGATTGCCCCTGTCTTTCCTGGGAAGCCACCACTATTGAGATGGATCAGGGACTTTGGAGGTTTATCCTTTTAGAAGGGTTGTGGCCATTGGAATGGGCACACACAATTCCCTTGGAGAGGGCAAGTACAGTCCTCAGGTTTGGCTCCAGGGGCCTAAGCCTGTAGGTTGTGTAGGCCAGGGCTGTTTGGACAGTTGTCTGAAAACACAAACTCGGCTTATGTTTCGGGTCATAGGTATGGCAGGACTGATCTAGAGACCATGAGGAGAACTCTTCGGGATTTGAAAGAAGGGCGAGTGTGAGGCTCCTGCTCAAGTTTTTGTCTCTGGATATCGTGTCACTCATGGTCGTGCAATTTCTGGGTGACTTCATGGGAAATGGACGAGTCTTACTCTCTGGTGGTTTGGCCCCGTCCAAAGAGTTTGGGGTCATTCTGTGGGCTGGAAGAAGTCCGTTTTTTTGTTGTTGTTGTTTTTGTTGTTTTCTTTTTTAACCTCAGGTGTCCCACCAAATGATGGATTCCAGAGTAGAGCCTGGGGAGGGGCGACTGGACAATCAGAAATCTGGTTAAAAATTGGGGCCTTAGGGACATGTCAAGCCCATTATGACATCTAATGGTCCAGCCACTGAGAGGACTTACTGGAGGACAGGACTCATGCTGAGGGTCACAATGTGTGTGTATGCCCTCCTCGCATTCAAGAATGGGCGGGGTCTCAGGGTGAATGCTGGTTTCTCCTACACTGAACGTTGGACAACGTGCCAACCACCAGGGTTCTTTCCATGTGTAAGGAAGAGTTCTGATTTCTGCATCACACTCACCCCTGGGCAGTGATTGGAGATAAGGTCTCGGTTCTGAAGCCTGAAAACTGAGGTAGGGAAGAGATGATGACCTAAGGCCATGGCGGGTTTTATGTGCTCAGTGTGCGGTCAGCTTTCTGGGTGTTGGTCAGGAGGACCGGGCACAGGTTGTGTTCGACAGTGCATTAGTGCCCAGGTTAGACTATATAATTTGGGTAAAGTCGAGTGCTGCATATGTTTACCCGCATTTAAGGTCCCTGGGCAGGTTGAGGCAATAATTTTTTTTCTAGATGGCAGGCAGAGTGCTGCATTGTGGGTCCGGAATTGCCAAACTTGAGGGCTTCGGGGCCAGGAGTGTGAGGACAGAAGTCTGAGAAGACAAGCTAGACTTGGGTTTCAGGGCGAGGGCACGGCAGGTACCCCCTGCAGATATGAACCAATATCTCATGCATCTGAAGTCAGGGCGAGGATCAGACGTTGGCTCAGGTTGGAGTTTCTGAGCATGACGGCCGCTTCATGAAGGGAGCGGAATCTCGAGGCCATTGAGGTTTTCCCACGTTGGGAGTTGTGGGATGCCCCCTTCAAGGATTCCTTCTGCGGGACAATTGAGACCTGTTGGACAGCTCCAGGACATCCCATATGGAATGACTCCAGAGCACTGTTCGCGGATGGATGCCTGGGAAGCCCGCCTCGCATTCCAATTGTCTCCTAGAAACAAGACAGTTTAGATCTGATGGCTCTGCGGGAGCAACCGGGATGGCTGAGTTGAAATGGACTTTCCTGAGGATGGGTCCTAATGTGTTTTTGTGTCCATGAGGGCCTTGGAATGGGGCGGTGGCACCGGGACCCTGAAGTACTCTCCTAAGCTTTGGACATGGCTCCCATGCACAGGTTTCCTTGTGGAGACGAGATGAGTTCTGATGGGTGCCTCAGGAAAACCCCTATGCTTGTATTGGAATCAGGCTTTTGAGGACACATGCCTGTAACCCAAAGCAATGGATCCTATTATGGCCTAGGGTCCTGTCTGGTTCAATCTTCTTCTCTGGGGACATCCATCTATGGTATGAGTGGAGGTCGATTATCAGCTGGTGTCAGACAGCCCTTGTTTGTTCCGGACGACCTACACTATTGGGATGGCCTCAGGGACTTTGGAGGTTTCTCCTAATTTGTACGATTTTGGACCATGGAATGGGCAGAATTCCCATGGATTGGTAGGCACAGTCCTAATGTGTGGCTCCAGGGGACCAGCCTGGAGGGTGTGTGGCCCAAGACTTTGAGGACAGAAGTCTGAAAACACAAACTCAGCTTAGGTTTGGGGACGTAGGTATGGCAGGCCCGATCTACAAACCATGAGAAGAACCCTTCAGGATATGAAGAAAGTTCGATTCTGAGGCGCTTGCTCAGGCTTTTGTCTCTGGATTTTGTATCAGCGAAGGACGTGGAATGTCGGGGAGGCCTCATGGGCCATGGACGAATCTTCCTCTCTGAGGATTTGGCCCGATTCCCAATTGCTTTTCATCAATCTGTGGGATGGGAGGACTCATTTCAGGTTTGTTACCTCAGGTGACCCACCAAAAGAGGAATTCCAAAGCCAAGCCGTGGGGAAGACTGAAGGGACAACCCGAACTATGGTTAAAAATTGGGGCCTAGAGGAATGGCAAGCCCAATATGCTATCTCTTCATCCAGCCACTGAGTGGTCTTACTTGAGGACTGGGCTAGCCTGAGCGTCACAATGTGTGTTTGTGACGAATGTGGCCCGCGAGCATGGGCGGGGCCTCATGGGCCACACTGGTTTCAACTACACTGAACGTTGGACAACATGCCAACCACAAGGTTTCTTGCCATGGGGAAGGAGTTCTGATTTCTGCATCACCTTCAACCCTGGGCAGTGATTGGAGATAAGGTCTAGGTTCTGAAACCTGAAAACCGAGGTTGGGAAGAGATGACGACCAAAGGCCACGGAGGTTCGATGTGCTCAGTGTGCGGCCAGCTGTCTGGGACGGGCCAGGGAGTCCAGGCTCAGGCTGTGTCAGAAAGGGCATTAGTGACCTGGTCAGCCTATGTATTTGGGGTACAGCCAAGATCGGTGCAGGTTGATCCTCATTTGGGGTTACTGGGTAGCCCCAGAGGACAATGATTTTCTTCTGGAGGGCCGGCAAGTGCTGAATTGTAGTTCTGGATTGCCAAACTGGAGGGCTTGTGGGCCAGTAGTCTGACGACAAAAGTCTGAGAACACAAGCTAGGCTTAGGTTTCTGGGTGAGGCCATGGCAGGCACAATCTACAGACCTGAATCGAGATCTCGTGCATCTGAAGTCAGGGCGAGGATCAGACGATCGCTCAGGTTGGAGTTTCTGTCCCTGATGGCCCCTTCATGAATGGGGGGGCATCACGAGGCCATGGGGGTTTTCCCACTATGGGAGTTGTGAGAAGCTCCAAACTGCAGAGAGTCTTCTGCAGGACAATTGAGACCTGTAGTTTGGCTCCAGGCCATTGATTCTGAGCAGGGTTCTAAGGATGGATGGCTGGGTAGCCCACCTCGCATTCCAATTGTCTCCTAGCAACAAGACAGGTTAGATCTCCTGGATCTGTGGGCAACTACCGAGGATGCTGAGTTGAAATGGATACCTCTGGGGATGGGTCCGAATGTGCTTTTGTGTCTATGGAGACCTTGCATTGAAGCGGTGGCACTGGGGCCCTAAAGGGTTCTCCTAAACAGAGGCTTTGACACAGCTCCAACGTGCAAGTTTTCCATGTGTAGATGAGATGTTTTCTGATGGGTGAATCAAGAAACAGCTATATGCTGCTTTTGAAACCCAGACCTCTGAGGAGAGATGCCTGGAAACCAAAGCAATGGATCTGATTAGTGCCTAGAGGCCTGTTCTTTCCTTTTTACCTCTGGGGACATCTGTCTATGGGTCTGAGTGCAGGTAGGTGCTCATTTGGGCTCAGATTGCCCCTGTTTTTCCTGGGAAGCCACCACTTTTGAGATGGATCAGGGACTTTGGAGGTTTATCCTATTAGAAGGGTTGTGGCCATTGGAATGGGCACACACAATTCCTTTGGAGAAGGCAAGTACAGTCCTCAGGTTTGGCTCCAGGGGCCTGAGCCTGTAGGTTGTGTAGGCCAGGGCTGTTTAGACAGTTGTCTGAAAACAAACTCAGCTTAGGTTTGGGGACGTAGGTATGGCAGGCCCGAACTACAAACCATGAGAAGAACTCTTCAGGATATGAAGAAAGTGCGAGTCTGAGTCGCTTGCTCAGGCTTTTGTCTCTGGATTTTGTATCAGCAATGGCCGTGGAATGTCGTGGAGGCCTCATGGGCCATGGACGAATCTTTCTCTCTGAGGATTTGGCCCGATTCCCAATTGCTTTTCGTCAATCTGTGGGATGGGAGGACTCATTTCAGTTTTGTTACCTCAGGTGTCCCACCAAAAGAGGAATTCCAAAGCCAAGCCGTGGGGAAAACTGCAGGGACAACCCGAACTATGGTTAAAAATTGGGGCCTAGGGGCATGGCAAGCCCAATATGCTATCTCTTCATCCAGCCACTGAGTATCCTTACTTGAGGACTGGGCTCATCCTGAGGGTCACAAGGTATGTTTGTGAGCAATGTGGCCCGCTAGCATGGGCGGGGCCTCATTGGCCACACTGGTTTCAACTACACTGAACGTTGGACAACATGCCAACCACAAGGTTTCTTCCCATGGGGAAGGAGTTCTGATTTCTGCATCACCTTCAACCCTGGGCAGTGATTGGAGATAAGGTCTAGGTTCTGAAACCTGAAAACCGAGGTTGGGAAGAGATGACGACCTAAGGCCATAGCGGCTCGATGTGCTCAGTGTGCGGACAGCTCTCTGGGAGGGGCCAGGGGGTCCAGGCTCAGGCTGTGTCAGAAAGGGCATTAGTGCCCTGGTCAGCCTATGTATTTGGGGTACAGCCAAGGTCGGTGCAGGTTGATCCTCATTTGGGGTTACTGGATAGCCCCAGAGGACAATGTTTTTCTTCTGGAGGGCAGGAAGAGTGCTGCATTATAGTTCTGGATTGCCAACCTGGAGGGCTTGTGGGCCAGTAGTCTGACGACAAAAGTCTGAGAACACAAGCTAGGCTTAAGTTTCTGGGTTAGGCCATGGCAGGCACATTCTACAGACCTGAATCGAGATCTCGTGCATCTGAAGTCAGGGCGAGGATCAAATGATCGCTCAGGTTGGAGTTCCTGTCCCTGATGGCCCCTTCATGAATGGGGGGGCATCACGAGACCATGGGGATTTTCCCAATGGGAGTTGTGAGAAGCTCCAAACTGCAGAGTGTCTTCTGCAGGAGAATTGAGACCCGTTGTTTGGCTCCTGGCCAATGATTCTGAGCAGGGTTCTAAAAATGGATGGCTGGGTAGCCCACCTCGCATTCCAATTGTCTCCTAGCAATAAGACAGTTTAGATCTCCTGGATCTGTGGGGAGCAACCGAGGACGCTGAGTTGAAATGGACACCCCTGGGGATGGGTCCTAATGTGCTTTTGTGTCTATGGAGACCTTAGAATGAAGCGGTGTCACTGGGGCCCTAAAGGGTTCTCCTAAACAGAGGCTTTGACACAGCTCCAACGTGCAAGTTTCCCATGTGTAGATGAGATGTTTTCTGATGGGTGAGTCATGAAACAGCTAGATGCTGCTTTTGAAATCCAGGCCTCTGAGGAGAGATGCCTGGAAACCAAAGCAATGGATCTGTTAAGTGCCTAGGGGCCTGTTCTTTCCTTCATACCTCTGGGGACATCTGTCTATGGGTCTGAGTGCAGGTAGGTGCTCAGTTGGGCTCAGATTGCCCCTGTTTTTCCTGGGAAGCCACCACTATTGAGATGGATCAGGGACTTTGGAGGTTTATCCTATTAGAAGGGTTGTGGCCATTGGAATGGGCACACACAAATCTCTTGCAGAGGGCAAGTTTAGTCCTCAGGTTTGGCTCAAGGAGCCTGAGCCTGTAGGTTGTCTACGCCAGGGCTGTATGGACAGTTGTCTGAAAACACAAACTCGGCTTATGTTTCGGGTCATAGGTATGGCAGGACTGATCTACAGACCATGAGGAGGACTCTTCGGGATTTGAAAGAAGGGCGATGTGAGGCTCCTGCTCAAGTTTTTTTCTCTAGATATCGAGTCACTCCTGGTTTGGAATTTCTGGGTGACTTTATGGGAAATGGACGAGACTTACTCTCTGGTGGTTTGGCCCTGTCCAAAGAGTTTGGGGTCATTCTGTGGGCTGGAAGAAGTCCGTTTTTTTTGTTGTTGTTGTTGTTTTCTTTTTTAACCTCAGGTGTCCCACCAAATGAGGTGTTCCAGAGTAGAGCCCTGGAGAGGGCGACTGGACAATCAGAAATCTGGTTAAAAATTGGGGACTAGGGACATGTCAAGCCCATTATGACATCTAATGGTCCAGCCACTGAGAGGACTTACTAGAGGACAGGACTCATGCTGAGGGTCACAATGCGTGTGTATGTACTCGTCGCAATCAAGAATGGGCGGGGCCTCAGGGTGAATGCTGGTTTCTCCTACACTGAACGTTGGACAACGTGCCAACCACAAGGGTTCTTGCCATGGGTAAGGAGGAGTTCTGATTTCTGCATCACACTCACCCCTGGGCAGTGATTGGAGATAAGGTCTCGGTTCTGAAGCCTGAAAACTGAGGTAGGGAAGAGATGATGACCTAAGGCCATGGCGGGTTTTAAGTGCTCAGTGTGCGGTCAGCTTTCTGGGTATGGTCAGGAGGTCCCGGCTCAGGTTGTGTTCGACAGTGCATTAGTGCCCAGGTTAGACTATATAATTTGGGTAAAGTCGAGTGCTGTGTAGGTTTATCCTCATTTAAGGTGCCTGGGCAGCTCATGAGGCAATAATTTTTTTTCTAGAGGGCAGGCAGAGTGCTGCATTGTGGGTCCGGAATTGCCAAACGTGAGGGCTTCGGGGCCAGGAGTGTGAGGACGGAAGTCTGAGAAGACAAGCTAGACTTGGGTTTAGGGCCAGGGCACGGCAGGTACCCCCTGCAGATCTGAACCAATATCTCATGCATCTGAAGTCAGGCCGATGGTCAGACGTTGGCTCAGTTGGGAATTTCTGAGCATGACGGCCGCTTCATGAAGGGAGCGGAATCTCGAGGCCATTGAGGTTTTCCCATTTTGGGAGTTGTGGGATGCCCACTTCAAGGATTCCTCCTGCGGGACAATTGAGACCTGTTGGACAGCTCCAGGACATCCCATATGGAATGACTCGAGAGCACCGTTCGCGGATGGAAGCCTGGGAAGCCCGCCTCGCATTCCAATTGTCTCCTAGCAACAAGACAGTTTAGATCTGATGGCTCTGCGGGAACAACCGAGGTGGCTGAGTTGAAATGGACTTTCCTGAGGATTGGTCCTAATGTGTTTTTGTGTCCATGAGGGCCTTGGAATGGGACGGTGGCACCGGGACCCTGAAGTACTCTCCTAATCTTTGGACATGGCTCCCATGCACAGGTTTCCTTGTGGAGACGAGTTAAGTTCTGATGGGTGCCTCAGGGAAACCCCTATGCTCGTATTGGAATCAGGCTTTTGAGGACACATGTCTGTAACCCAAAGCAATGGATTCTATTATGGCCTAGGGTCCTGTCTGGTTCAATCTTCTTCTCTGGGGACATCCATCTATGGTATGAGTGGAGGTCGATTATCAGCTGGTGTCAGACAGCCCTTGTTTGTTCCGGGCGACCAAATCTATTGGGATGGCCTCAGGGACTTTGGAGGTTTCTCCTAATTTGTACGATTTTGGATTATGGAATGGGCAGAATTCCCATGGATTGGTAGGCACAGTCCTAATGTGTGGCTCCAGGGGCCCAGCCTGGAGGGTGTGTGGCCCAAGACTTTGAGGACAGAAGTCTGAAAACACAAACTCAGCTTAGGTTTGGGGACGTAGGTATGGCAGGCCCGATCTACAAACCATGAGAAGAACTCTTCAGGATATGAAGAAAGTGCGAGTCTGAGGCGCTTGCTCAGGATTTTGTCTCTGGCTTTTGTATCAGCGATGGCCGTGGAATGTCGGGGAGGCCTCATGGGCCATGGACGAATCTTCCTCTCTGAGGATTTGGCCCGATTCCCAATTGCTTTTCGTCAATCTGTGGGATGGGAGGACTCATTTCAGGTTTGTTACCTCAGGTGTCCCACCAGAAGAGGAATTCCAAAGCAAAGCCATGGGGAAGACTGAAGGGACAACCCGAACTATGGTTAAAAATTGGGGCCTAGGGGCATGGCAAGCCCAATATGCTATCTCTTCATCCAGCATCTGAGTGGCCTTACTTGAGGACTGGGCTCAGCCTGAGGGTCACAATGTGTGTTTGTGACCAATGTGGCCCGCGAGCATGGGCGGGGCCTCATGGGCCACACTGGTTTCAACTACACTGAACGTTGGACAACATGCCAACCACAAGGTTTCTTGCCATGGGGAAGGAGTTCTGATTTCTGCATCACCTTCAACCCAGGGCAGTGATTGGAGATAAGGTCTAGGTTCTGAAACCTGAAAACCGAGGTTGGGAAGAGATGACGACCTAAGGCCACGGCGGCTCGATGTTTTCAGTTGCGGACGGCTGTCTGGGAGGGGCCAGGGGGTCCAGGCTCAGGCTGTGTCAGAAAGGGCGTTAGTGCCCTGGTCAGCCTATGTATTTGGGGTACAGCCAAGGTCGGTGCAGGTTGATCCTCATTTGGGGTTACTGGGTAGCCCCAGAGGACAATGTTTTTCTTCTGGAGGGCAGGCAGAGTGCTGCATTATAGTTCTGGATTGCCAAAATGGAGGGCTTGTGGGCCAGTAGTCTGACGACAAAAGTCTGAGAACACAAGCTAGGCTTAGGTTTCGGGGTGAGGCCAATGCAGGCACAATCTACAGACCTGAATCGAGATCTCGTGCATCTGAAGTCAGGGCGAGGATCAGACGATCGCTCAGGTTGGAGTTTCTGTCCCCGATGGCCCCTTCATGAATGGGGGGGCATCACAGGGCCATGGGGGTTTTCCCAATGGGAGTTGTGAGAAGCTCCAAACTGCAGAGTGTCTTCTGCAGGACAATTGAGACCTGTTGTTTGGCTCCAGGCCAATGATTCTGAGCAGGGTTCTAAGGATGGATGGCTGGGTATCCCACCTCGCATTCCAATTGTCTCCCAGCAACAAGACAGGTTAGATCTACTGGATCTGTGGGGAGCAACGGAGGACGCTGAGTTGAAATGGACACCCCTGGGGATGGGTCCTAAGGTAGATGAGATGTTTTCTGATGGGTGAGACAAGAAACAGCTATATGCTGCTTTTGAAATCCAGGCCTCTGAGGAGAGATGCCTGGAAACCAAAGCAATGGATCTGATTAGTGCCTAGAAGCCTGTTCTTTCCTTCATACCTCTGGGGACATCTGTCTATGGGTCTGAGTGCAGGTTGGGGCTCAGTTGGGCTCAGATTGCCCCTGTTTTTCCTGGGACGCCACCACTATTGAGATGGATCAGGGACTTTGGAGGTTTATCCTATTTGAAGGGTTGTGGCCATTGGAATGGGCACACACAATTCCCTTGGAGAGGTCTAGTACAGTCCTCAGGTTTGGCTCCAGGTGCCTGAGCCTGTAGGATGTGTAGGCCAGGGCTGTTTGGACAGTTGTCTGAAAACACAAACTCGGCTTATGATTCGGGTCATAGGTATGGCAGGACTGATCTACAGACCTGAGGAGAACTCTTCGGATTTGAAAGAAGGGCGAGAGTGAGGCTCCTGCTCAAGTTTTTGTCTCTGGATATCATGTCACTCATGGTCGTGGAATTTTTGGGTGACTTCATGGGAAATGGACGAGTCGTACTCTCTGGTGGTTTGGCCCCGTCCAAAGATTTTGGGGTCATTCTGTGGGCTGGAAGAAGTCCGATTTTTTTGTTGTTGTTGTTTTTTTCTTTTTTATCCTCAGGTGTCCCACCAAATGAGGGATTCCAGAGTAGAGCCCTGGGGAGGGGCGTCTGGACAATCAGAAATCTGGTTAAAAATTGGGGCCTAGGGACATGTCAAGCCCATTATGACATCTAATGGTCCAGCCACTGAGAGGACTTACTAGAGGACAGGACTCATGCTGAGGGTCACAATGCGTGTGTATGTACTCGTCGCAATCAAGAATGGGCGGGGCCTCAGGGTGAATGCTGGTTTCTCCTACACTGAACGTTGGACAACGTGCCAACCACAAGGGTTCTTGCCATGGGTAAGGAGGAGTTCTGATTTCTGCATCACACTCACCCCTTGGCAGTGATTGGAGATAAGGTCTCGGTTCTGAAGCCTGAAAACTGAGGTAGGGAAGAGATGATGACCTAAGGCCATGGCGGGTTTTAAGTGCTCAGTGTGCGGTCAGCTTTCTGGGTGATGGTCAGGAGGTCCGGGCTCAGGTTGTGTTCGACAGTGCATTAGTGCCCAGGTTAGACTATATAGTTTGGGTAAAGACGAGTGCTGTGTAGATTTATCCTCATTTACGTTGCCTGGGCAGCTCATGAGTCAATAATTTTTTTTCTAGATGGCAGGCAGAGTGCTGCATTGTGGGTCCGGAATTGCCAAACTTGAGGGCTTCGGGGCCAGGAGTGTGAGGACGGAAGTCTGAGAAGACAAGCTAGACTTGGGTTTCAGGGCCAGGGCACGGCAGGTACCCCCTGCAGATCTGAACCAATATCTCGTGCATCTGAAGTCAGGCCGATGATCAGACGTTGGCTCAGTTGGGAGTTTCTGAGCATGACGGCCGGTTCATGAAGGGAGCGGAATCTCGAGGCCATTGAGTTTTTCCCATTTTGGGAGTTTTGGGATGCCCCCTTCAAGGATTCCTTCTGCGGGACAATTGAGACCTGTTGGACAGCTCCAGGACATCCCATATGGAATGACTCCAGAGCTCCGTTTGCTGATGGATGCCTGGGAAGCCCGCATCGCATTCCAATTGTCTCCTAGCAACAAGACAGTTTAGATCTGATGGCTCTGCGGGAGCAAACGGGGTGGCTGAGTTGAAATGGACTTTCCTGAGGATGGGTCGTAATGTGTTTTTGTGTCCATGAGTGCCTTGGAATGGGGCGGTGGCACCGGGACCCTGAAGTACTCTCCTAAGCTTTGGACATGGCTCCATGCACAGGTTTCCTTGTGGAGACGAGTTGAGTTCTGATGGGTGCCTCAGGGAAACCCCTATGCTCGTATTGGAATCAGGATTTTGAGGACACATGCCTGTAACCCAAAGCAATGGATCCTATTATGGCCTAGGGTCCTGTCTGGTTCAATCTTCTTCTCTGGGGACATGCATCTATGGTATGAGTGGAGGTCGATTATCAGCTGGTCACAGACAACCCTTGTTTGTTCCGGGCGACAAATCTATTGGGATGGCCTCAGGGACTTTGGAGGTTGCTCCTAATTTGTACGATTTTGGATCATGGAATGGGCAGAATTCCCATGGATTGGTAGGCACAGTCCTAATGTGTGGCTCCAGGGGACCAGCCTGGAGGGTGTGTGGCCCAAGACTTTGAGGACAGAAGTCTGAAAACACAAACTCAGCTTAGGTTTGGGGACGTAGGTATGGCAGGCCCGATCTACATACCATGAGAAGAATTCTTCAGGATATGAAGAAAGTGCGAGTCTGAGGCGCTTGCTCAGGCTTTTGTCTCTGGATTTTGTATCAGCGATGGGCTTGGAATGTCGGGGAGGCCTCATGGGCCATGGACGAATCTTCCTCTCTGAGGATTTGGCCCGATTCCCAATTGCTTTTCGTCAATCTGTGGGATGGGAGGACTCATTTCAGGTTTGTTACCTCAGGTGTCCCACCAAAAGAGGAATTCCAAAGCAAAGCCGTGGGGAAGCCTGAAGGGACAACCCGAACGATGGTTAAAAATTGGGGCCTAGGGGCATGGCAAGCCCAATATGCTATCTCTTCATCCAGCCAATGAGTGGCCTTACTTGAGGACTGGGCTCAGCCTGAGCATCACAATGTGTGTTTGTGACCAATGTGGCCCGCGACCATAGGCGGGGCCTCATGGACCACACTGGTTTCAACTACACTGAACGTTGGACAACATGCCAACCACAAGGTTTCTTGCCATGGGGAAGGAGTTTTGATTTCTGCATCACCTTCAAACCTGGGCAGTGATTGGAGATAAGGTCTAGGTTCTGAAACCTGAAAACCGAGGTTGGGAAGAGATGACGACCTAAGGCCACGGCGGCTCGATGATTCAGTGTGCGGACAGCTGTATGGAAGGGGCCAGGGGGTCCAGGCTCAGGCTGCGTCAGAAAGGGCATTAGTGCCCTGGTCAGCCTATGTATTTGGGGTACAGCCAAGGTCGGTAAAGGTTGATCCTCATTTGGGGTTACTGGGTAGCCCCAGAGGACAATGATTTTCTTCTGGAGGGCAGGCAAAGTGCTGCATTATAGTTCTGGATTGCCAAACTGGAGGGCTTGTGGGCCAGTAGTCTGACGACAAAAGTCTGAGAACACAAGCTAGGCTTAGGTTTCGGGGTGAGGCCATGGCAGGCAAAATCTACAGACCTGAATCGAGATCTCGTGCATCTGAAGTCAGGGCGAGGATCAGACGATCGCTCAGGTTGGAGTTTCTGTCCCTGATGGCCCTTTCATGAATGGGGGGGGGCATCACGAGGCCATGGGGCTTTTCCCAAGATGGGAGTTATGAGATGCTCCAAACAGCAGAGAGTCTTCTGCAGGACAATTGAGACCTGTTGTTTGGCTACAGGCCAATGATTCTGAGCAGGGTTCTAAGGATGGATGGCTGGGTAGCCCACCTCGCATTCCAATTGTCTCCTAGCAACAAGACAGGTTAGATCTCCTGGATCTGTGGGGAGCAACCGAGGACACTGAGTTGAAATGGACACCCCTGGGGATGGGTCCTAACGTGCTTTTGTGTCTATGGAGACCTTGGAATGAAGCGGTGGCACTGGGGCCCTAAAGGGTTCACCTAAACAGAGGCTTTGACACAGCTCCAACGTGCAAGTTTCCCATGTGTAGATGAGATGTTTCCTGATGGGTGAGTCAAGAAACAGCTATATGCTGCTTTTGAAATCCAGGCCTCTGAGGAGAGATGCCTGGAAACCAAAGCAATGGATCTGATTAGTGCCTAGAGGCCTGTTCTTTCCTTTTTACCTCTGGGGACATCTGTCTATGGGTCTGAGTGCAGGTAGGTGTTCAGTTGGGCTCAGATTGCCCCTGTTTTTCCTGGGAAGCCACCACTATTGAGATGGATCAGGGAATTTGGAGGTTTATCCTATTAGAAGGGTTGTGGCCATTGTAATGGGCACACACAATTCCCTTGGAGAGGGTAAGTACAGTCCGGAGGTTCGGCTCCAGGGGCCTGAGCCTGTAGGTTGTGTAGGCCAGGGCTGTTTGGACAGTTGTCTGAAAACACAAACTCGGCTTATGTTTCGGGTCATAGGTATGGCAGGACTGATCTACAGACCATGAGGAGAACTCTTCGGGATTTGAATGAAGGGCGAGAGTGAGGCTCCTGCTCAAGTTTTTGTCTCTGGATATCGTGTCACTCATGGTCGTGGAATTACTGGGTGACTTCATGGGAAATGGACGAGTCTTACTCTCTGGTGGTTTGGCCCCGTCCAAAGAGTTTGGGGTCATTCTGTGGGCTGGAAGAAGTTCGTTTTTTTTTTTTTTGGTGTTGTTGTTGTTGTTTTCTTTTTTAAACTCAGGTGTCCCACCAAATGATGGATTCCAGAGTAGAGCCCTGGGGAGGGGCGACTGGACAATCAGAAATCTGGTTAAAAATTGGGGCCTAGGGACATGTCAAGCCCATTATGACATCTAATGGTCCAGCCACTGAGAGGACTTACTAGAGGACAGGACTCATGCTGAGGGTCACAATGCTTGTGTATGCGCTCGTAACACTCAAGAATGGGCGGGGCCTCAGGGTGAATGCTGGTTTCTCCTACACTGAACGTTGGACAACGTGCCAACCACAAGGGTTCTTGCCATGGGTAAGGAGGATTCCTGATTTCTGCATCACACTCACCCCTGGGCAGTGATTGGAGATAAGGTCTCGGTTCTGAAGCCTGAAAACTGAGGTAGGGAAGAGATGATGACCTAAGGCCATGGCGGGTTTTAAGTGCTCAGTGTGCGGTCAGCTTTCTGGGTATGGTCAGGAGGTCCCGGCTCAGGTTGTGTTCGACAGTGCATTAGTGCCCAGGTTAGACTATATAATTTGGGTAAAGTCGAGTGCTGTGTAGGTTTATCCTCATTTAAGGTGCCTGGGCAGCTCATGAGGCAATAATTTTTTTTCTAGAGGGCAGGCAGAGTGCTGCATTGTGGGTCCGGAATTGCCAAACGTGAGGGCTTCGGGGCCAGGAGTGTGAGGACGGAAGTATGAGAAGACAAGCTAGACTTGGGTTTCAGGGCGAGAGCACGGCAGGTACCCCCTGCAGATCTGAACCAATATCACATCTATCTGAAGTCAGGGCGAGGATCAGACGTTGGCTCAGGTGGGAATTTCTGAGCATGACGTCCGCTTCATGAAGGGAGCAGAATCTCGAGGCCATTGAGGTTTTCCCACGTTGGGAGTTTTGGGATGCCCCCTTCAAGGATTCCTTCTGCGGGACAATTGAGACCTGTTGGACAGCTCCAGGACATCCCATATGGAATGACTCCAGAGCACCGTTCGCGGATGGATGCCTGGGAAGCCCGCCTCGCAATCCAATTGTCTCCTAGCAACAAGACAGTTTAGATCTGATGGCTCTGCCGGAGCAACCGGGGTGACTGAGTCAAATGGACTTTCCTGAGGATGGGTCGTAATGTGTTTTTGTGTCCATGAGGGCCTTGGAATGGGGCGGTGGCACCGGGACCCTGAAGTACTCTCCTAAGCTTTGGACATGGCTCCCATGCACAGGTTTCCTTGTAGAGACGAGATGAGTTCTGATGGGTGCCTCAGGAAAACCCCTATGCTCGTATTGGAATCAGGCTTTTGAGGACACATGACTGTAACCCAAAGGAATGGATCCTATTATGGCCTAGGGTCCTGTCTGGTTCAATCTTCTTCTCTGGGGACATCCATCTATGGTATGAGTGGAGGTCGATTATCAGCTGGTGTCAGACAGCCCTTGTTTGTTCCGGGCGACCCACACTATTGGGATGGCCTCAGGGACTTTGGAGGTTGCTCCTAATTTGTACGATTCTGGACCATGGAATGGGCAGAATTCCCATGGATTGGAAGGCACAGTCCTAATGTGTGGCTCCAGTGGCCCAGCCTGGAGGGTGTGTGGCCCAAGACGTTGAGGACAGAAGTCTGAAAACACATACTCAGCTTATGTTTGGGGACATAGGTATGGCAGGCCCGATCTACAAACCATGAGAAGAACTCTTCAGGATATGAAGAAAGTGCGAGTCTGAGGCGCTTGCTCAGGCTTTTGTCTCTGGATTTTGTATCAGCGATGGCCGTGGAATGTCGGGGAGGCCTCATGGGCCATGGACGAATCTTCCTCTCTGAGGATTTGGCCCGATTCCCAATTTCTTTTCGTCAATCTGTGGGATGGGAGGACTCATTTCAGTTTTGTTACCTCAGATGTCCCACCAAAAGAGGAATTCCAAAGCCAAGCCGTGGGGAAGACTGAAGGGACAACCCGAACTATGGTTAAAAATTGGGGCCTAGGGGCATGGCAAGCCCAATATGCTATCTCTTCATCCAGCCACTGAGTGACCTTACTTGAGGACTGGGCTCAGCCTGAGTGTCACAATGTGTGCTTGTGACCAATGTGGCCCGCCGGCATGGGCGGGGCCTCATGGGCCACACTGGTTTCAACTACACTGAACGTTGGACAACATGCCAACCACAAGGTTTCTTGCCATGGGGAAGGAGTTCTGATTTCTGCATCACCTTCAACCCTGGGCAGTGATTGGAGATAAGGTCTAGGTTCTGAAACCTGAACCGATATTGGGAAGAGATGACGACCTGAGGCCATGGCTGCTCGATGTGCTCAGTGTGCGGCCAGCTGTCTGGGAGGGTCCACGGGGTCCAGGCTCAGGCTGTTTCAGTAAGGGCATTAGTGCCCTGGTCAGCCAAAGTATTTGGGGTACAGCCAAGGTCGGTGCAGGTTGATCCTGATTTGGGGTTACTGGGTAGCCCCAGAGGACAATGATTTTCTTCTGGAGGGCAGGCAGAGTGCTGCATTATAGATCTGGATTGCCAAACTGGAGGGCTTGTGGGCCAGTAGTCTGACGACAAAAGTCTGAGAACACAAGCTAGGCTTAGGTTTCTGGGTGAGGCCATGGCAGGCACAATCTACAGACCTGAATCGAGATCTCGTGCATCTGAAGTCAGGGCGAGGATCAGACGATCGCTCAGGTTGGAGTTTCTGTCCCTGATGGCCCCTTCATGAATGGCGGGGGCATCACGAGGCCATGGGTGTTTTCCCACGAAGGGAGTTGTGAGAAGCTCCAAACTGCAGAGAGTCTTCTGCAGGACAATTGAGACCTGTTGTTTGGCTCCAGGCCAATGATTCTGAGCACGGTTCTAAGGATGGATGGCTTGGTATCCCACCTCGCATTCCAATTGTCTCCTAGCAACAAGACAGGTTAGATCTCCTGGATCTGTGGGGAGCAACCGAGGACGCTGAGTTGAAATGGACACCCCTGGGGATGGGTCCTAACGTGCTTTTGTGTCTATGGAGACTTTGGAATGAAGCGGTGGCACTGGGGCCCTAAAGGGTTCTCCTAAACAGAGGCTTTGACACAGCTCCAACGTGCAAGTTTCCCATGTGTAGATGAGATGTTTTCTGATGGGTGAGTCAAAAAACAGCTATATGCTGCTTTTGAAATCCAGGAATGTGAGGAGAGATGCCTGGAAACCAAAGCAATGGATCTGATTAGTGCCTAGGGGCCTGTTCCTTCCTTTTTACCTCTGGGCACATCTGCCTATGGGTCTGAGTGCAGGTAGGTGCTCAGTTGGGCTCAGATTGCCCCTGTTTTTCCTGGGAAGCCACCACTATTGAGATGGATCAGGGACTTTGGAGGTTTATCCTATTAGAAGGGCTGTGGCCATTGGAATGTGCACACACAATTCCCTTGTAGAGGGCAAGTACAATCCTCAGGTTTGGCTCCAGGGGCCTGAGCCTGCAGGTTGTGTAGGCCAGGGCTGTTTGGACAGTTGTCTGAAAACACAAACTCGGTTTATGTTTCGGGTCATAGGTATGGCATGACTGATCTACAGACCAAAGGAGAACCCTTCGGGATTTGAAAGAAGGGCGAGTGTGAGGCTCCTGCTCAAGTTTTTGTCTCTGGATACCGTGTCACTCATGGTCGTGGAATTTCTGGGTGACTTCATGGGAAATGGACGAGTCTTACTCTCTGGTGGTTTGGCCCCGTCCAAAGAGTTTGGGTTCATTCTGTGGGCTGGAAGAAGTCCGTTTTTGTTGTTGTTGTTGTTGTTTTCTTTTTTAACCTCAGGTGTCCCACCAAATGATGGATTCCAGAGTAGAGCCCTGGGGAGGGGCGACTGGACAATAAGAAATCTGGTTAAAAATTGGGGCCAAGGGACATGTCAAGACCATTATGACATCTAATGGTCCAGCCACTGAGAGGACTTACTAGAGGACAGGACTTATGCTGAGGGTCACAATGCGTGTGTATGCCCTCGTAACACTCAAGAATGGGCGGGGCCTCAGGGTGAATGCTGGTTTCTCCAAAACTGAACGTTGAACAACGTGCCAACCACAAGGATTCTTGCCATGGGTAAAGAGGAGTTCTGATTTCTGCATCACACTCACCCCTGGGCAGTGATTGGAGATAAGGTCTTGTTCTGAAGCCTGAAAACTGAGGTAGGGAAGAGATGATGACCTAAGGCCATGGCGGGTTTTAAGTGCTCAGTGTGCGGTCAGCTTTCTGGGTGTTGGTCAGGAGGTCCGTGCTCAGGTTGTGTTCGACAGTGCATTAGTGCCCAGGTTAGACTATATAATTTGGGTAAAGTCGAGTGCTGTGTAGGTTTACCCTCATTTATGGTGCCTGGGCAGGTCATAAGGCAATAATTTTTTTTCTAGAGGGCAGGCAGAGTGCTGCATTGTGGGTCCGGAATTGCCAAACTTGAGGGCTTTGGGGCCAGGAGTGTGAGGACGGAAGTCTGAGAAGACAAGCTAGACTTGGGTTTCGGGGGGGCATGGCAGGTACCCCCTGCATATCTGAATCAATATCTCATCCATGTGAAGTCAGGGCGAGGATCAGACGTTGGCTCAGGTGGGAGTTTCTGAGCATGACGGCCGCTTCATGAAGGGAGCAGAATCTTGAGGCCATTGAGGTTTTCCCACGTTGGGAGTTGTGGGATGCCCCCTTCAAGGATTCCTTCTGCGGGACAATTGAGACCTGTTGGACAGCTCCACGACATTCCATATGGAATGACTCCATAGCACCGTTCGCGGATGGATGCCTGGGAAGCCGGCCTCGCATTCCAATTTTCTCCTAGCAACAAGACAGTTTTGATCTGATGGCTCTGCCGGAGCAACCGCGGTGGCTGACTTGAAATGCACTTTCCTGAGGATGGGTCCTAATGTGCTTTTGTGTCCATGAGTGCCTTGGAATGGGGCGGTGGTACCGGGACCCTGAAGTACTCTCCTAAGCTTTGGACATGGCTCCCATGCACAGGTTTCCTTGTGGAGACGAGATGAGTTCTGATGGGTGCCTCAGGAAAACCCCTATGCTCGTATTGGAATCAGGCTTTTGAGGACACATGCCTGTAACCCAAAGCAATGGATTCTATTATGGCCTAGGGTCCTGTCTGGTTCAATCTTCTTCTCTGGGGACATCCATCTATGGTATGAGTGGAGGTCGATTATCAGCTGGCGTTAGACAGCCCTTGTTTGTTCAGGGCGACCAAATCTATTGGGATGGCCTCAGGGACTTTGGAGGTTTCTCCTAATTTGTACGATTTTGGACCAAGGAATGGGCAGAATTCCAATGGATTGGTAGGCACAGTCCTAATGTGTGGCTCCAGGGGCCCAGCCTGGAGGGTGTCTGGCCCAAGACTTTGAGGACAGAAGTCTGAAAACACAAACTCAGCTTAGTTTTGGGGACGTAGGTATGGCAGGCCCGATCTGCAAACCATGAGAAGAACTCTTCAGGATACGAAGAAAGTGCGAGTGTGAGGTGCTTGCTCAGGCTTTTGTCTCTGGATTTTGAATCAGCGATGGCCGTGGAATTTTGGGGAGGCCTCATGGGCCATGGACGAATCTTCCTCTCTGAGGATTTGGCCCGATTCCCAATTGCTTTTCGTCAATCTGTGGGATGGGAGGACTCATTTCAGTTTTGTTACCTCAGGTGTCCCACCAAAAGAGGAATTCCAAAGCCAAGCCGTGGGGAAGACTGAAGGGACAAACCGAACTATGGTTAAAAATTGGGGCCTAGGGGCATGGCAAGTCCAACATGCTATCTCTTCATCCAGCCACTGAGTGGCCTTACTTGAGGACTGGACTCAGCCTGAGCGTCACAATGTGTGTTTGTGACCAATGTGGCCCACGAGCATGGGCGGGGCCTCATGGGCCACACTGGTTTCAACTACACTGAACGTTGGAAAACATGCCAACCACAAGGTTTCTTGCCATGGGGAAGGAGTTCTGATTTCTGCATCACCTTCAACCCTGGGCAGTGATTGGAGATAAGGTCTAGGTTCTGAAACCTGAAAACCGAGGTTGGGAAGAGATGACGACCTAAGGCAATGGCGGCTCGATGTGCTCAGTGTGCGGCTAGCTGTCTGGGTGGGTCCACGGGGTCCAGGCTCAGGCTGTGTCAGAAAGGGCATTAGTGCCCTGGTCAGCCTATGTATTTGGAGTACATCCAATGTCGGTGCAGGGTGATCCTCATTTGGGGTTACTGGGTAGCCCCAGAGGACAATGTTTTTCTTCTGGAGGGCCGGCAGAGTGCTGCATTGTAGTTCTGGATTGCGAAACTGGAGGGCTTGTGGGCCAGTAGTCTGACGACAAAAGTCTGAGAACACAAGCTAGGCTTAGGTTTCTGGGTGAGGCCATGGCAGGCACAATCTACAGACCTGAATCGAGATCTCGTGCATCTGAAGTCAGGGCGAGGATCAGGCAATCGCTCAGGTTGGAGTTTCTGTCCCTGATGGCTCCTTCATGAATGGGGGGGGGGGACATCACGAGGCCATGGGGGTTTTCCCACGATGGGAGTTGTGAGAAGCTCCAAACTGCAGAGAGTCTTCTGCAGGACAATTGAGACCTGTTGTTTGGCTCCAGGCCAATGATTCTGAGCAGGGTTCTAAGGATGGAACGATGGGTAGCCCACCTCGCATTTCAATTGTCTCCTAGCAACAAGACAGGTTAGATCTCCTGGATCTGTGGGGAGCAACCGTGGACGCTGAGTTGAAATGGACACCCCTGGGGATCGGTCCTAATGTGCTTTTGTGTCTATGGAGACCTTGGAATGAAGCGGTGGCACTGGGGCCCTAAAGGGTTCTCCTAAACAGAGGCTTTGACACAGCTCCAATGTGCAAGTTTCCCATGTGTAGATGAGATGTTTTCTGATGGGTGAGTCAAGAAACAGCTATATGCTGCTTTTGAAATCCAGGCCTCTGAGGAGAAATGCCTGGAAACCAAAGCAATGGATCTGATTAGTGCCTGGGCGCCTGTTCTTTCCTTCATACCTCTGGGGACATCTGTCTATGGGTCTGAGTGAAGGTAGGTGCTCAGCTGGGCTCAGATTACCCCTGTTTTTCCTGGGAAGCCACCACTATTGAGATGGATCAGGGACTTTGGAGGTTTATCCTATTAGAAGGGTTGTGGCCTTTGGAATGGGCACACACAATTCCCTCTGAGAGGACAAGTACAGTCCTCAGGTTTGGCTCCAGGGGCCTGAGCCTGTAGGTTGTGTAGGCCAGGGCTGTTTGGAAAGTTGTGTGAAAACACACACCCTCCATGCTAGGGCCCCTGGAACCACACATCAGTATTGTTCCTGCCCTCTCAAAGGGAATTCTTCATATTCCATTGGCCACAACCATATAAATCAGGAGAAATCTCCAATGTCCCTGGGACCATCCCAATATTGTAGGCTGCTCGGAACAAACAGGGGTGATCTGACACTAGCTGAGCAACTAGCTCCACACAGACTCGGAGACAGATGTCCCCAGAGAAGAACATTGAACTAGACAGGCCCCTAGGCCCTAATCAGATCCATTGCTTTGGTTTCCAGGCATCTCTTCTCAGAGGCCTGGTTTCCAATACCAGCCTAGGGTGTTTCCATAGGCTCCTTCAGAGCAAGTCTTGTATGCACATTGGAAACTTGCTCGAGGAGCTATGTCAGAACCTCAGAGGCCTGGTTTTCAATACCACCATATGGGGGTTTCCTGAGGCATCAGTCAGAACAAATGTCTTCTCCACATGGGAAACGTGATCTTTCAAGCTATGTCAAAATCGGCTAGGAAAATCCTTCAGAGCCCCGGTGCCACCACCTCATTCCAAAATCTCCATGGACACAATCCCACATTAGGACCCATCTGCAGGAGAGTCTTTTTCAACTCAGTGCCCTTGGGTGCTCCCCTAGAGCCAGCAGATCGAACCTATCTTGTCACTAGGAGACAATTGGAATGTGAGGCGGACTGGCTAGGCATCCATCTGTAGAAAACTACTCTGAAGTAATTCCATATGGGACCTCCTGGAGCCATCCAACAGGTCACAGCTGTCCTGCAGAAGGAATCCTTGCGCTTTGGAGCACCTCACAACTCCCATCATGGGAAAAGCTCTGTGGCCTCGTGGTGCACTGTCCCCTTCATGAAAGAGCCATCTTGGACAGAAACTCCAACCTGAGCCAACGTCTAATCCTCGCCCTGACTTCAGATGCACGAAATCTTGATTCAACTCTGCAGAGTGTGCCTGCCGAAACCCCGCCCCGAAGCAAAACCTAGCTATTGTTCTCAGACTTCGTCCTCACACTCCGAGCCCACCAGCCCTCCAGTTAGGGAATTCTGGAGAGACACAATGCAGCACTCTGACTGCCCTCCAGAAGAGAAACGTTGTCCTATGGGGCTAACCAGAAACACCAAATGAGGATCAACCTGCATGCCACTTGACTCTACCCCAATTATACAGTTTCGCTTCGGCGTTAATGCCCTGTCTTGCACAGCCTGAGGTCTGAATTTTCAACCGACACCCAGACAGCTGGCTGTACACTGAGCACATCAGACCCGCCATGGCTTTAGGTCATCATCTCTTTTCAACCTTGGTTTTCAGGCTTCAGAACCTAGACCTTATATATACTCACTACCCAGGGGTGAACGTGATGCAGAAATAAAACTCCTTCTTCCTCAAGGCAAGAAACCTTGTGGTTGGCATGTTTTCCAACGTTCAGTGTAGGAGAATCCAGTGTAGCCCATGAGTCCCCGCCCATGCTTGAGAACCGCAATGGGCACAAACACATTGGGACCCTCAGTGTGAGCCCTGTCCTCAAGTAAAGCCTCTCAGGGTCTGGACCAAGAACCCGCATTGCCATCCCTAGTCCCCCAATACTAATGAGAGGTTGAGAGTTCTAATCACCCCTATTCAGGTCTCTGCTCTGGAACCCCTGAGGAAAAAAAATATTGAAGGGTCTCCTCCATCCCCTGAATGAGCCCCAAAACTTGGGATCTGACCAAATCTTAAAAGAGAAAGAATCATCCATGGCCAAAGAGCCCATCCCGTCATTCCATGGCCACCATTGACACAAAATCTAGAGACAAAAGCCTGGAGATATGCCTCACACTTGCCCTTTGTTCATAGCCTGATAAATTCTTCTCGCGGTCTATAGATCAGGCATGTCATACCTACGTCCCCAAATCTAAGCTGAGTTTGGGTTTTCAGGTTTCTGTCCCCACTGTCCTGGCCCACACACCCTCCAGGCTGGGGCCCCTGGAGCCATGCCTCAGGACTGTGCCTGCCTTCTCCAAGCAAATTCTGCCCATTCCATTGGCCACAACCCTAAAGATTAGGAGAACACTCCAACGTCCCTGAGGCCATCCCAATAGTGTTGGCCACTCAGGGCAAACAGGGTGATCTGTCCCAAGATGAGCAACTACCTCAACTCAGATCCATAGACAGATAACCCCAGAGAAGATGATTGAACCGGACAGGCACCTAGGCCCTAATCAGATCCATTGCTTTTGATTCCAGGCATCTCTCCTCAGAGGCCTGGTTTCCAATACCAGCATATGTGTTCTTCTGGAGGTACCAGTCTGAACAAATCTCATTTCCACATGGGAAACATGCATTTTGGAGTTGTGTCACAACCTCCAGTTAAGGGAAACCTTCAGGTCCCAGCAGCCAACACCCCATTCCAAGGTCTCCATGGACACAAACCCGCATTATGACCCATCCGCAGGCGAGTCCATTTCAACACATCCCCTTTGGTTGCTCCCCAAAAGAAGCAGATCGAACCTGCCTTGTCACTAGGAGACAATAGGAATGTGAGGCGGGCACTCCAGGAATCCATCCTTAGAACCCTGCACTGCCGTGGTTCCGCATGGGACGTCCTGGAGCAATCTGACCGGTCTCGACTGTCCCGTAGAAGGAATCCTTGCCGATTGGAGCAACTTACAATGCCAATCGTGGGAAAGTCTCCATAGCCCCATGATGCCCCCCACCATCATGAAGGGGCCATCCTGAACAGAAACTTCAACCTGAGCCTACGTCTGATCCTCGCCCTGACTTCAGATGCATGAGATTTAGATTTAGCTCTACAGAGTGTGCCTGCCATGATCTTGACCCAAAACCTAAGCCTAGCTTGTGTTCTCTCACTTCCTTCCTCACAATTCTGGCCCACAAGCCCTCCAGTGTGAGAATTCCGTCGCCACAATGCAGCACTCTTCCTTCCCTCCAGAAGAAAAACGTTGCACCTGGGGCTACCCAGAAAGGCCAAATGAGGATCAACCTGCATGCCACTCAACTTTACTCCAATTATACAGTCTAAGCTTGGCACTAATGCCCTGTCTGACACAGCCTGAGCCTGGACCTCCTGGATGACACCCAGAAAGGTGGTGTCACACCTAAGGACTGTGTCAGTGCTCTCCAAGGGAACTCTGCCCGTTTCATTTGCCACAACCTTACAGATTAGGAGAAACCTCCAATTCCCAAGACCAGCCCAATAGTGTTGGCCTCCCCCAACAAACATGGGTGATCTGACACAAGCTGAGCAGTGACCTCCATTCTGAATCTTAGACAGAGACACTCAGAGGAGAATATTGAAAAGGACAGGCCCCTAGACCGTAATCAGATCCATTGCTTTGGATTACAGTCATTGTTCCCCAGATGCTTGGTTTCCAATACCAGGTTGTGGGGGTTTCAGAACAAATCTCGTCTCTACATGGGAAACTTGCTCTTTGGAGCTGCATCAAAACCTCAGGTTAGGAGAATTCTTCAGGGCAACAGAGCCACTTCCCCATTCCAAGGGATCCATGGACACAAATCCACATCATGACTGATCCTCATGAGAGTCCATTTCAATTCAGCCCCCTCGGTTGTTCCCCCAGTGACAGCAGATCGAATCCTCCTTTTCACTAGGACACAACTGGAATGCAAGTTGGACTGCCCAGGCATCCATCATTAGAACTGTGCTTTGGAGCATTTCTTATGGGACGTCCTTGATCCATCCAAAAGGTCGTGACTGTCCCGCTGACGGAATCCTTGTGGTTTGGAGCATCACACACTCACAAAGTTGGAAATCTTCCATGGTTTCCTGATGCCCCCCCACCTTCATGAAGGGGACATCATGTACAGAAACTCCAACCTAAGCCAACATCTGATCCTCGCCCTGACTTCAGATGCACGAGATCTCATTTCAGGTCTGTAGAGTGTGCCTGCCATGTCACCGCTGCGAATTCTAAGCTGAACTTGTGTTCTCAGACTTCTGTCCAAAAACACCTGGCCCACAAGCCCTGAAGTTGGCAATTCTGGAGCCAGAATGCAGCACTCTGCCTGCCCTCCAGAAGAAAATCTTTGCTCTATGGGGCCAACCAGAAACCCCAAATGAGGACCAACCTTCACATCACTCGACTGTACCTCAATTATACAGTCTAGCCTGGGGACTAATGCCCTGCCTGACACAGCCTGAGCCCAGACCTCATGATGGACACAGACATCTGGCCGCACACTAAGTGCAACGGACCCACCATGGCCTTAGGTCGTCATCTCTTACCAACCTCGGTTTTCAGGCTTCAGAATCTAGACCTTATCTCTACTCACTGCCATGCCGTGTACGTGATGCAGAAATCAGAACTCCTCCTTCCCCATGACCAGAAACCCTGTGGTTGGCATGTTGTCCAACGTGCAGTGTAGGAGAAACCAGCATGGCCCATGAGGCCTCAGACATGCTTGAGGGCTGCGATGGGCACAAACACACATTAGGACCCTAAGCATGAACCCTGGCCTCAAGTAAAGCCTCTCCGGGTCTGGACCAAGAGCCCACATATGGAGATTACCATGCCCCTACTCCCCAAACCTTAACCAGTGCTTGAGAAGTCTAGTCACCCCTACTCAGATCTCTTCTCTAGAATCCCTCCTTGGTGGGACACATGAGGTTAAAAAAAAAATAGAGAAAGGACTCCTACCGTCCAAAGAATGACCGCAAACACTTGGAAATGGGCCAAATTCACAGAGAGAAATACTCGTCCATGGCTGATGAGGCCATCCTGACATTCCACGGCCACCATTGACACAAAATCCGGAGACAAAAGCCTGAAAAAGCGCCACACACTCACCCTTTGTTCAAAGCCTGAAAAATTCTCACGGTCTGTAGATCGGGCCTGCCATACCTATGTCCCCAAACCTAAGCCAAGTTTGTGTTTTCAGACTTCTGTCTCCATTGTCCTGGCCCACACACCCTCAAGGCTTGGCCCCATGGAGCCACACCTCAGGACTGTGCCTGCCCTCTCCATGGGAATTCTGCTCATTCCTTTGGCACAACCTGACAGATTAGGAGAAACATCCGAAGTCCCCGAGGCCACCCCAATATTGTAGGATGTCCGGGACAAACAGGGACCATCTGCCACAAGCTGAGCCACTACCTCCAATCAGACCTGTAGATAGATATCCATAGAAAAGAAGATTGAAGAGGACAGGCACCTAGGCCCTAAACGAATTCATTGCTTTTGTTTTCAGGCATCTCTCCTCAGAGGCCTGGATTCCAATACCAGCACATGGGGGTTTCTGGAGCTACCAATCAGAACAAATCGCATGCCACATGGGAATCATGCTATATGGAACTGTGTCAAAACCTCCAGTTAGGAGAAAATTTCACGTCACTGGAGCCACCGCCCCATTCCAATGTCTCAATGGACACAATCCCACATTATGACCCATCCTCAGGAGAGTCCATTTCAACACAGACCTGGCGGTTGCTCACCCAGTGCCAGCAGATCAAACCTGCTTTGTCACTAGGAGACAATTGGAATGCGAGTTCGTTGCCCAGGTATCCATGTTAGAACTCTGCTCTGGAGAAATTCCTAATGGGGTGTCCTTGATCCATTCAACAGGTCTCAACTGTCCTGAAGAAGGAATCCTTGTGGTTTGCAGCATCACACACTCGCACCGTGGGAAAACCTCCATGGCCTCGTGATGCCTCCACCTTCAGGTAGAGGACATCATGGACAGAAACTCCCGTCTGATCCTCGCCCTGACCTCAGATGCATGAGATCTCAATTCAGCTCTGCAGAGTGTGCCTGCCTTGCCCTCGCCCCAAAACCTAAGCCAGCTCGCGTTCTCAGACTTCCATCCTCACACTCTTGGCCCACAAGCCTTCCACTTTGGGAATTCTGGAGACAAAATGCAGCACTCTGCCTGCCCTCCAGAAGAGAGACTTTGCCCTAGGGGTCTACCCAGAAACATCAAATGAGGATCAACCTGCAATTCTCTAGACTGTACCCCAATTATACAGTCTAGCCTGGGCACTAATGCCCTGTCTGACACAGCCTGACCCCAGACCTCGTGACCGACACCCAGACACCTGGCCTCACACTGAACACATCGAACATGCCATGGCCTTAGGTCATCATCTCTTCCCAACCTTGGTCTTCAGGCTTCAGAACCTAGACATTATCTCCACTCACAACTAAGTGATGTACGTGATGCAGAAATCAGAACTTCACCTTCCCCATGACCAGAAACCTTGTGGTTGGCATGTTGTCCAACGTTCAGTATATGAGAACCCAGCATGGCCAATGAGGCCTCAGACATTCTTGAGGGCTGTGATGGGCACAAACACACATTAGGACCCTAAGCATAAACCCTGGCCTCAAGTAAAGCCTCTCCGGGGCTGGACCAAGAGCCTGCATATGGGACTTGCCATGCCCCTACTCCCCCAATCCTAGCCAGAGCTTGAGAAGTCTAGTCAACCTTATTCAGAGCTCTTTTCTGGAATCCCTCTTTGGTGGGACACATAAGGTAAAAAAAAAAAAAAAAAAAAACCAAGATAAAGAAAAAAAAATGTAAGGACTCCTACCATCCAAAGAATGACCCCAAACACTTGGAATCTGGCCAAATCCACAGAGAGAAATACTCGTCCATGGTCGATGAGGCCAGCCTGACATTCCACGGCCACCATTGACACAAAATCCGGAGACAAAAACCTGAAAAAGCGCCACACACTTGCCCTTTGTTCAGAGCCCCCAAAATTCTCAAGGTCTGTAGATCGGGCCTGCCATACCTATGTCCCCAAACCTAAGCCGTGTTTGTGTTTTCAGACTTCTGTGTCCATTGTCCTCACCCACACATTCTAAAGGCTGGGCCCCATGGAGCCACACCTCAGGACTGTGCCTGCCCTCTCCAAGGGAATTCTACTCATTCATGTGGCACAACCTGACAGATTAGGAGAATCATCCAAAATCTCTGAGGCCATCCCAATAGTGTAGGATGTCCTGGACATACAGGGACCCTCTGGCACAAGCTGAGCCACTACCTACAATCAGAACCTTAGACAGATATCCATAGAAAAGAATATTGAACAAGACAGGCACCTAGGCCCTAATTGGATCCATTGCTTTTGTTTTCAGGCATCTCTCCTCAGAGGCCTGGATTCCAATACCAGCATAAGGGGGTTTCCAGAGCTACCTATCAGAAAAAATCTCGTCTCCACATGGGAATCTTGCTCTATGGAGCTGTGTCATAACCTCCAGTTAGGAGAAAACTTCAGGTCACTGGAGCCACTGCCCCATTTGAATATCTCCATGGACACAATCCCAAATTATGACCCATCCTCAGGAGAGTCCATTTCAACTAAACCCCCTCGGTTGCTACTCCAGAGCCAGCAGATTGAACCTGCCTTGTCGCTAGGAGACAATTGAAATGCGAGTTGGGCTCTTCAGGCATCCATCCTTAGAACCCTGCTCTTGCGTCGTTCCTTATGGGACATCCTTGAGCCATCCAACAGGTCTCGACTGTCCCACAGGAGTCCTTATGCATGGACCACCTAACAACTCATATCATGGAAAGCTTCCAAGGTCACATGATGCCCCCAATCTTCATGAAGGCAGATCATGGAAAGAAACTCCAACCTGAGCCAACAGCTGATCTCGCCTTGACTTCAGATGCACGAGATCTTGATTCAGCTCTTCAGAGTGTACCTGCTGTGCCCTCACCCCAAAACCTAAGCGTAGCTAGTGTTCTCCGACTTCCGTCCTCACTCTCCTGGACCACACGCCCTCTATTTTGGGATTTCCGATGACACAGTGCTGCACTCTGCCTGCCCTCTGGAAGAAAAATATTGCCCTATGGGTCTACCCAGAAACTTCAAATGAGGATAAACCTGCACGTCACTCAACTGTACACCAATTATATAGTCTAGCCTGTGCACTAATGCCCTTTCTGACAGAACCTGAGGCCTGAATTCCCAACCGACACCCAGACAGCTTGCAGTACACTGAGAACATCTGAACCGCCATGGCCTTAGGTCGCCATCTCTTTCCAACTTCGGTTTTCAGGCTACAGAATCCTAGACCTTATCTCTACTCACTTCCCATGGGTGAACGTGATGCAGAAATCAGAACTCCTCCTTCCCTCTCGCCAGAATCTTGTGGTTGGCATCTTGTCCAACGTTCAGTGTAGGACCCCTGTAGGGCCTACAGGGGTAGTAGTAGGGCCCCTGAGGGTAGTGTAGGTTCCCTGAGGCCCTGCCTATGCTTAAGAGCTGCGGTGGGCTCAAACACACATTGGGACCCTCAGTTTGAGCCCTGTCCTCAAGTAAAGCCTCTCAGTGGCTGGACCATGAGCCCGCATATGGGGCCTGCCATGCCCCAAGTCACCCAATCTTAACCAGAGGTAGAGACATCTAGTCACCCCTACTCAAAGCTCTGCTCTGGAATCCCTCTTTGGTGGGACATTTGAGGTAAATAAACACAGAAAGGACTCCTCCCACTCACAGAATGACCCCAATCACTTGGGATTGGGCCATCCCAAGTGATTGGGGTCCAGAGAGAAAGACTCGTCCATGGCCCATGAGGCCAGCCCGACATTCCACGGCCACTATTGACACAAAATCCAGAGACATAAGCTTCAGCAAGCGTTCACACTCACCCTTAGGTCATAGCCCAAAAAATTCTCCTCATAGTCTGTAGATTGGGCCTGCCATACATACGTCCCCAAACCTAAGCCGAGTTTGTGTTTTCAGACTTCTATCCTGACATCCCTGTCCCACACACCCTCCAGACTGAGGCCCCTGGAGCCACACCTCAGGACTGTGCCTGCCCTCTCCAAGGAAATTCTTCCCATTCCATTGGCCACAACCCTACAGATAAGGAGAAACCTCCAAAGTCCCAGAGGCCATTCCAATAGTGTAGGCCACCCAGGACAAAGAGGGGCGATCTCTCACAAGCTGAGCAACGACGTCAACTCACCCGTAGACAGATAACCCAAGAGAAGAAGATTAAACTGGACTGGCCCCTAGAATGTAATTGGTTCCATTGCTTTTTTTTCTAAGCATCTCTCCTCAGAGGCCTGTTTTCCAATACCAGCATATGGGGGATTCCAGAGATACCAATCAGAACAAATCTTGTCTTCACATGGGAAACTTATCCTTTGGAGCTCTGTAAAAGCCTCCAGTTAGGAGAAACCTTCAGGTAGCTGGAGCAACCGCCCTATTCCAAGGTCTCCATGGACACATACCCGCATTATGACCATTTGGCAGGAGAGTACATTTCAACTCAGCCCCGTCGATTACTCCCCCAGAGGCAGAATATCAAACCTGCCTTGTCGCTAGGAGACAACTGGAATGCAAAGCAGACTCTCTAGGCATCCATCCATGGAATCCTGCTCTGGCGCCGTTCCATATGGGATGTCCTGGAGCCTTCCAAAAGGTCTTGACTGTCCCACAGAAGGAATCCTTGCAGATTGGAGCATCTCACAACTCCTATCGTGGGAAAACCTACATGGCCTCATGAGATGCTCCCCTTTATAAAGGGGCCATCATGGACAGAAACTCCAACCTGAGCCAACTTCTGATGCATTGCTTTGGTTTCTAGGTATCTCTCCTCAGAGGCCTGGTTTCCAATATCAGAATATGGGGGTTTCCTAAGGAAACAATCAGAACAGATCTCATCTCCACATGGGAAACTTGCTCTTTGGAGCTGTGTCAATACCTCAGGTTAGGAGGATCCTTCAGGGCGCTGGCACCATGGCCCAATCCCAAGGTCTCCAAGGACACAAACTTACATTATGATCCATTCTCAGGAGAGTCCATTTCAAATCAGCCCCCTCGGCTGCTCACCCAGAGCCAGCAGATCAAACCTTCCTTGTCACTAGGAGACAGTTAGAATGGGAGGCGGGCTTCCCAGGCATCCATCCTTAGAACCCTGCTCTGGAGAACTTCTTTATGGGACGTCTTGAATCCAACCAACCTGTCTTGACTGTCTCGCAGAATGAATCCTTGTGGTTTGAAGCATCACACAATAACACTGTGAGAAAACCTCCATTTCCTCATGATGCCCCACACCTTCATAAATGGGCCATCATGGACAGAAACTCCATCCTAAGCCAAAGTCTGAGCCTCGCCCTGAAATCAGAAGCATGAGATCTCGATTCAGCACTTGAGAGTGTGCCTGCTGGGCCCTCACCCTGAAACCTAAGCCTAACTTGTGTTCCCAGACTTCCGTCCTCAGAATCCTGGCCACACCCCTTCAGTTTGGAAATTCTGGAGACACAATGCAGCACACTGCCTGGCCTCCAGAAGAAAAATGTTGCCCTATAGGGCTAACCAGAAACGCCAAATGAGTAACAACCTGCATGCCACTCGACCATACCCCAATTATACAGTCTAGCCTGTGCACTAAAGCCCTGTCTGACACAGCCTGAGGGCATACCTCCAGTCCAACACCCAGACAGTTGGCCGTACACTGAGCATATCAAACCCACAATGGCTTTAGGCCATCATCTCTACCCAACCTCAATTTTCACATTCAGAACCTAGACCTTATCTCCACTCACTGCTCAGGAGTGAACGTGATGCAAGAATCAGAACTTATCCTCCGCCTTGGCAAGAAACCTAGTGGTTGGCATGTTGTCCAATGTTCATTGTAGGAGAAAGCAGCATGGACTATGAGGCCCCACCTATCCCTGAGGGCCACAATTTGCACAAACACACATTGTGACCCTCAGCGTGAGCCCTATCCTCATGTAAAGCCTCTTAGTGACTGGAACAACAGCCCACATATGGGGCTTGCCAAGCCCCTAGTCCCCCAATCTCAACCAGAGTTCGAGATGTCTAGTCACCCCTACTCAGGGCTCTACTCGGGAATCCCTCTTTGGTGGGACACTTGAGGTAAAAAAAAAAAATACAGAAAGGACTCTTCCCATTCACAGAATGATCCCAACCACTTGGGATCAGGCCAAATCACCAGAAAAAGAATTGTCCATGGCCCTTGAGGACACCCCGACATTCCACGGCCACCATTGACACAAAATCCAGAGACAAAACCCTGAGCAAGCGCCACATACTCGCCCTTTGTTCATAGCCCGGAAAATTCTCACGGTCTGTAGATCGAGCCTTCATACATACATCCCCAAACCTAAGCTGAGTTTGTGTTTTCAGACTTCTGTCCCCACAGTCCTGGCCCACACAACATCCAAGCTGGGGCCCCTGGAGCCACACCTCTGGACTGTGGCTTCCCTCTCCAGGGGAATTCTGCCATTTCCATTGGCCACAACCCTATAGATTAGGAGAATCCTCCAAACTCCCCCAGGCCATCTGAATTGTGTTGGCTGCCCAGGACACACAGGGATGATCTTTCACAAGTTAGGAATCCAACTCCACTCAGACCCAGAGACAGATATCCCCATAGAATAAGATTGAACTGGAAGGGCACTTAGGCCCTAATCAGATCGATTGCTTTTGATTCCAGTCATCTCTCCTCAGAGGCCTGGTTTCCAATACCAGCATATGGGAGACTCCTTAAGCACTCATCAAAACAATTCTCTTCTCTACATAGGAAACATACTCTTTAGAGCTCCATCAAAACCTCCGGTTATGAACATCCCTCAAGGCCCCGGATCAAGCACCCCATTCCAAGGTCTACATGGACACAAATGCACATTATGACCCATCCTCAACTCACCCATTTCAACACACCCGCCTCGGTAGCTCCCCTAGATCCAGCAGATCGAACTTGCCTTGGCTCTCTGAGACACCTGGAATGGGAGGCAGGCTGCCCAGGCATCCATCCTTAGAACCCTGCTCTGGATAACTTTCTTATGGGATGTCCTGGAGCCATCCAACAGGTCTCGACTGTCCCACAGAAGAAATCATTGTGGTTTGGAGCATCTCACAATTCCCATCTTCGGAAAACCTCCATGTCCTCGTGACACCCTCCCCTTCATGAAGGGGCCGTCATGGACAGAAACTCCGACCTAAGCCAACGTCTGATCCTAGCTCTGTCTTCAGGTATACAGGATCTCGAATCATCTCTGCAGAGGGTGCCTGCCTTCCCTTCACCTTGAAATCTAAGTCTGGCTTGTGTTCTCAGAATTTTTTCCTCACACTCCTGGCCCACAAGCCTTCCAGTTTGGGAATGCTGGAACCACTATGTGGCACTGTGTCTTCCCTCCAGAAGAAAAACGTTGCCCTCTGGGGCTACCCAGTAACCACAAATGAGTACCATCCTGCACGAAACTCGACTGCACCCCAATGATACAGTCTAGCCTAGGCACTTATTCCCTGTCTGCCACAGCCTGAGCCTGCACCTCCCAACCCACACTCAACAGCTGGCCGAACACTGAGCACATCGGACACACCATGGCCTTAGGGCTTCATCTCTTCCCAAGCTCAGTTTTCAGGCTTCAGAACCTAGACCTTAAATCCAATCACAGTCCAGGAGTGAAAGTGTTGAAGAAATTAGAACTCCATCTTCCCCATGGCCAGAAAACTTGTGGTTCCCATACTGTGCAACGTTCAGTGTAGGAGGCACCAGCATGGTACTTTAGGCCACGCCCTGACTTGAAAGGATCCTTGGGCACAAAACCACATTGTGAAACTCAGTGTGAGACCTATCCTCAAGGAAGGCCTCTCAGTGTCTGGACCAAGAGCCCACATATGGGGCTTGCCATGTTCTTAGGTCCCAATGTTAACCAGAGGTCTGGTTGTCCAGTTGCCCCCACCCACGACTCTACTCTGGAATCCCTCTTTTGGTGGTCCACCTGATGTAAAAAAACAAACAAAAAAAAAACAAACAAAAAAAAGTAAACAAAAAAAAAACAGAAAGGCCTCCTCCCTTCCCACAGAATGACCCCAAACTTTTAGGATCGGGTCAAATCCCCAGAAAGGGAGCCTCATCGATGGCCCATGAGGACACCCCGACATTCCATGGCAATCGGTGACACATTTCCAGAAAAAAAAAAAAAAAAAAACATGAGCATGCACATCACATTCGCCCTTTGTTCATATCCCGAAGAGGTCTCCTCACGGTCTATAGATCGGGCCGGCCATACCTAAATCCCACAACCTAAGTGGAGTTTGTTTTTTCAGACTTTTGGCCAAATAGCCCTGGACCACACACGCTCCACACTTGGGACCCTGGAGCCACACCTCAGGACTGTGCTTCCCTTTCAAGGGAATTCTTCCCATTCCATTGGCCACAACCTTGCAAATTAGGAAAAACCTCCAAAGTCACCGAGGCCATCCGAATAGTGTAGGCCGCCCATGACAAACAGGGGTGATCTCAAACCAGCTGAGCAACTACCTCCACTCAGACAACAGATGTCCCCAGAGAAGAATATTGAACCGGACAGGCCCCTAGGCCCTAAACAGATCCATTGCTTTGGTTTCCAGGCATCTCTCCTCAGAGGCCTCGTTTCCAATACCAGCATATGCTGGTTTCCTGAGGCACCAATAAGAACAAATCTCGTCTCCCCATGGAAACTTGCTCATTGGAGCTTTGTCATAACCTCTGGTTAGGAGAATCCTTCAGGGCCCTGGTGCCACTGCCCCATACCAAGGTCTCCATGGACTCAAACCAACATTAAGACCATCCTCAGGAAAGTCCATTTCAACTCAGCCCCCTCTGTTGCTACCCCAAGCCAGCAGATCAAACATTTCTTGTTGCTAGGAGACAATTGGAATGTGAGGCTGGCTGCCCAGGCATCCATACTTAGAACCCTGTTCTGGGAAAATACCTTATAAGACGTCCTGGAGCCATCCAACAAATCTTAATTGTCCCACAGAAGGAATCCTTGCGGTTTGGAGCATCTCACAACTCCAATAGTGGGAAAACCCCCATGGCCTCATAATGCCCCCCCTTCCTGATGGGGCCAACATGGACAGAAACTCAAACCTGAGCCAAAGTCTGAACCTCGACCTGACTTCAGACGCATGATATCTCAATTCAGCTCTGCAGAGTGTGCCTGCCATGTCCTTGCCCTGAAACCTAAGCCTAGCTTGTGTTCTCAGACTTCCGTCCTCACTCTCTTGGCCCACAAGCCCTCCAGTTTGGGAATTCCGAAGCCACAATGCAGCACTCTGCCTGCCCTACAGAAGAAAAACTTTGCCCTATGCTGCTAATAAGAAACCCCAAATGATTTTCTAATGCATGCCACTCGATTGTAAAGCAATTATACAGCCCACCCTGTATTCTAATGCCCTGTCTGGCACAGCCTGAGACAAGACATTCCAAACGACACCCAGACAGTTGGCCCCAACCTGGACACATAGGACCCGCTATGGCTGTAGGTCGTCATCTCTTCCCAACCTCGGTTTTCAGGCTTCAGAACCTAGACCTTATCTCCAATCACTGCCCAGGGGTGAACGTGATGCAGAAATTAGAATTCCTCCTTCCCCATGGCCAGAAACCTTGTGGTTGGCATGTTGTCCAACGTTCAATGTGGGAAAACCTGCATTGTCCGAAAGGCCACGCCAGTGCTTGAGGGCCGCCTAGGGCACAGACATGCATTGTGACCTGCAGCGTGAGTCCCGTATTAAAGTAACGCCTCTCAGTGGCTGGACCAAGATCCTGCATATGGGGCTTGTCATATCCATAGGCCCCCAGGCTTAACCAGAGGGCGAGTATTCCAGTTGTCAGTACCCACTGCTATGCTCTAGAATCCCTCTACTGGGGGGACACATGAAGCAGAAAACAGGACACTTCCCTTCCCACAGAATGACCCCAAACTTCTCCTTCGCCTTGGCAAGAAACCTAGTGGTTGGCATGTTTTCCAACGTTCAGTGTAGTTGAAACCAGTGTGGGCCATGAGGCCCAGCCCATGTTTATGGGCCACATTGGTCACAAACACACATTGTGTCCCTCAGCCTGATCCCAGGCCTCAGGTAAGGCCTCTCAGTGGCTGGATGAAGAGACAGCATATTGGGCTTGCCATGCCCCTAGGCCCCAAATTTTACCCATAGTTCGGGTTCTCCCTTCACTTTATCCCAAGGCTCTTCTTTGGAATTACTCTTTTGGCGGGACACCTGAGGTAACAAACCTGAAAGGAGTCCTCACATTCCACAGATTGACGAAAAACAATTGGGAACGTGCCAAATCACAGAGAGGAAAATTCGTCCATGGCCCATGAGGCCTCCCCGACATTCCATGGCCATCTCTGATACAAAATCCAGAGACAATATCCTGAGCAAGCGCCTCAGACTCGCTCTCTCTTCATATCCGGAAGAGTTCTTCTCATGGTTTATAGATCGGGCCTGCCATACCTACGTCCCCAAACCTAAGCTGAGTTTGTGTTTTCAAACTTCTGTCCTCAAAGTCCTGGGCCACACACCCTCCAGGCTGGGGCCCCTGGAGTCACACATTAGGACTGTGCCAACCCAATCCACGGGAATTCTGCCGATGCCATTGTCCAAAACAGTAAAATTTGGAGAACCCTACAAATCCCTGAGGCCATCCCAATAGTGCAGGTCGCCCGGGACAAACAAGAGCAGTCTGATACCTGCTGAGCATCTACCTCCACTCATACCATAGATGGATGTCCCCTGAGAAGAAGATTGAACCAGACAGGACCCTAAGCAATAATCGGATACATTGCTTTGGATTACAGGCATGTCTCCTCAAAAGCCTGGATTCCAATACCAGCATAGAAGTTTTCCTGAGGCAGCCATCAAAACAAATCTCGTCTCCACAAGGAACCTTGTGCATCGAGCTATGTCAAAAGCTTAGGAGAATACTTCAGGGTCCCGGTGCCACCGCCCCTTTTTAAGGCCCTCATGGACACAAACACACATTAGGACCCATCCTCAGGAAAGTCCATTTCAAGTCAGCCACCCCGGTTGCTCCCGCAGAGCCATCAGATCTAAACTGTCTTGTTGCTGGGAGACATTTGGAATGCGAGGCCGGCTTCCCAGGCATCCATCCTCAAAAAGTGCTCTGGAGTCATTCCATATGGGATGTCCTGAAGCTGCCCAACAGGTCTCAATTGTCCCGCAGAAGGAATCCTTGATGGGGGCATCCCACAACTCCCAACGTGGGAAAAACTCCATGGCCTTGAGATTCCGCTCCCTTCATGAAGGGTCCGTCATGCACAGAAACTCCAACCTGAGCCAACGTCTGATCCTCGCCCTGACTTCAGATGCATGAGATATTGGTTCAGATCTACAGTGGTACCTGCCGTGTCCTCGCCCTGAAACCCAAGTCTAGCTTGTGTTCTCAGACTTCCGTCCTCACACTCCTCTACACGAAGCCCTCAAGTTTAGCAATTCCGGACTGACAATGAAGCACTCTGCCTGCCCTCTAGAAAACAAATTTTGCCTAATGAGCTGCCCAGACAACTTATATGAGGATAAATCTACATGGCACTCGACTGTACCCAAATTATATAGTCTAACCTGGGCACTAATGCACTGTCTGACACAACCTGAGCTCGGACCTCCTGACCAACACCCAGACAGCTGACCGCACACTGAGCACATCAGAACCGCCATGGCCTTAGGTCATCATCTCTTCCCTACCTCAGTTTTTAGGCTTCAGTACCTAGACCTTATCTCCAATCACTGCCCAGGGGTGCCTGTGATGCAGAAATCAGAACTCTTCCTTACCCATGGCAAGAAACCTTGTGGTTGGCATGTTGTCCAACGTTCAGTGTAGGAGAAACCAGGATTCACCATGAGGCCCTGCCAATTCTTGTTTGCGAAGTGGGCATAAACACGCATTGTGACCCTCAGTGTGAGTCCTGTCCTCTAGTAAGTCCTCTCAGTGGCTCGACCATTAGATGTCATAATGGGCTTGACATGTCCCTAGGCCACAATTTTTAACCAGATTTCTAGTTGTCCGTTCGGCCCTCCCCAGGGCTCTACTCTGGAATCCCTCATTTGGTGGGACACCTGAGGTTAAAAAACAAAACATGGCAAATCAACAACAACAACAAAACTGACTTCTTCCAGCCCACAGAATGACCCCAAACTCTTTGGACGGGGCCAAACCCCCAGAGTGTAAGACTCGTCCATTTCCCATGAAGTCACCAGGGAATTTCAAGACCATGAGTGACACGATATCCAGAGACAAAAACTTGAGCACGAGCCTCACACTCGCCCCTTATTCATATCCCGAAGAGTTCTCCTCATGGTCTGTAGATCAATCCTACCATACCTATGACCTGAAACATAAGCCGCGTTTGTGTTTTCAGACGACTGTCCAAACAGCTCTGCCTACACACCCTACAGGCTCAGGCCCCTGGAGCCAAACCTGAGGACTGTACTTGCCCTCTCCAAGGGAATTGTATGTGCCCATTCCAATGGCCACAACCCTACTAATAGGATAAACCTGCAAACTCCCTGAGGCAATCCCAATAGTGGTGGCTTCCCAGGACAAACTCGGGCAATCTGAGCCCATCTGAGAACCTACATGCACTCAGACGCATAGACTGATGTTCCCAGAGGTAAAAAGGTACGAACAGGCCCCTAGGCACTATTCAGATTCATTGTTGTGGTATCGAGTCATCTCTCCTCAGAGGCCTGGATTTCAATACCAGCATATGGCTGTTTCCTGACTCATCCGTCATAAAAAATCTCATCTACATATGGGAAACTTGCACGTTGGAGCTGTGTCAAAGCCTCTGTTTGAAAAAACCCTTCAGGACCCCAGTGCCACCGCTTCATTCCAAGGTCTCCATAGACACAAAAACATATTAGGATCCATCCACAGGAGAGTCCATTTCAACTCAGATCCAGATTGCTCACCCAGATCCAGCAGATATAACCTGTCTTGTTGCTAGGACACAATTGGAATGCAAGGTGGGCTACCCAGGCATCCATCCTTAGAACCCTGCTCGGAATCGTTGGCCTGGAGCCAACCAACATGTCTCAATTGTCCTGCACAAGAATCTTTGCAGTTTGGAGCTTCTCACAACTAACATCGTGGGAAAACCCCCACGGCCTCTTGACCCCCCCGCCCCTTCATGAAGGGGCCATCAGGGACAGAAACACCAACCTGAGCGATCGTCTGATCCTCGCCCTGACTTCAGAAGCACGAGATCTCGATTCAGGTCTGTAGATTGTTCCTGCCTTGTCCTCACCCAGAAACCTAAGCCTAGCTTGTGTTCTCAGATTTCCGTCTTCAGACTACTGGCCCACAAGCCTCCAGTTTGCAAACCAGAACTATAATGCAGCACTCTTCCAGCCTTCAGGAAGAAAAACATTGCCCTGTGGGGCTACCCAGAAACTCCAAATGAGGATCAACCTGCACGCCATTCGACTGTACCCCAAATATATAGGCTGACCTGGGCACTATTGCCCTTTCTACACAGCCTGAGCCTGGACTTCCTGGCCCCACCCAGAAAGCTGGTCGAACACTGAGCACGCCAGATGAGCCATGTCCTTAGGTCGTCATCTCTTCCCAACCTCCATTCTCAAGTTTCAGAACCTAGACCTTATCTCCAATCACTGCCCAGGCTTGTAAGTGATGCAGAAATAACAACTCCTTCCCCGTGGCTAGAAACCATGTGGTTGGCATGTTTTCCAATGTTCAGTGTAGTTGAAACCAGTGTGGCCCATGAGGCCCCGCCCATGTTTATGGGCCACATTGGTCACAAACACACATTGTGACCCTCAGCCTGATCCCAGTCCTCAGGTAAGGCCTCTCAGTGGCTGGATGAAGAGACAGCATATTGAGCTTGCCATGCCCCTAGGCCCCAAATTTTACCCATAGTTCAGGTTGTCCCTTCGCTTTTCCACAGGGCTCTTCTTTGGAATTCCTCTTTTGGCGGGACACCTAAGGTAACCAACCTGAAAGGAGACCTCCCATTCCACAGATTGACGAAAAAGAATTGGGATCGGGCTAATTCCACAGAGAGGAAGATTCGTCAATGGCCCATGAGGTTTCCCAGACAATCCACGGCCATCGCTGATACCGAATCTAGAGACAAAAGACTGAACAAGCACCTCAGACTCGCTCTTTCTTCATATCCTGAAGAGTTCTTCTCATGGTTTATAGATCGGGCCTGCCATACCTACGTCTCCAAACCTAAGCTGAGTTTATGTTTTCAGACTTCTGTCCTCAAAGTCCTGGGCCACACACCCTCCACGCTGCGGTCCCTGGAGCCACACATAAGGACTGTGCCTACCCAATCCATGGGAACTCTGCCCATTCCATTGTCCAAAACCGTAAAATTAGGAGAACCCTCCAAATCCCTGAGGCCATCCCAATAGTGCAGGTCTCCCGTGACAAACAAGCACGGTCTGATAGCAGCTGAGCATCAACCTCCACTCATACCATAGATGGATGTCTGCAGAGAAGAAGATTGAACCAGACAGGACCCTGGCCATATCGGATCCATTGCTTTGGTTACAGGCATGTCTCCTCAAAAGCCTGGATTCCAATACCAGCATAGGGGTTTTCCTGAGGCAGCAATCAGAACAAATCTCGTCTCCACAAGGAAACATGTGCATCGAGCTATGTCAAAAGCTTAGGAGAATACGTCAGGGTCCTGGTGCCACGGCCCCATTCCAAGGCCCCATGGACACAAACACACATTAGGACTCATCCTCAGGAAAGTCCATATCAAGTCAGCCACCCCGGTTGCTCCCGCAGAGCCATCAGATCTAAACTGGCTTGTTGCTAGGAGACAATTGGAATTCGAGGCTGGCTTCCCAGGCATCCTCCCTCGAACGGTGCTCTGGAGTCATTCCATATGGGATGTCCTGGAGCTGCCCAAAGGTCTCAATTGTCCCGCAGAAGGAATTCTTGAAGGGGGCAACCCACAACTCCCACGTGGGAAAAACTCCATGGACACGAGATTCCCGCTCCCTTCATGAAGGGGCCGTCAGGCACAGACACTCCAACCTAAGCCAAAGTCTAATTCTCTCCCTGACTTGAAATGGATGAGATATTGGTTCATATCTGCAGGGGGTACCTGCCGTGCCCTTGCCCTGAGCCCAAGTATAGCTTTTGTTCTCAGAATTCCGACCTCACTCTCCTGGCCTCAAAGCCCTCATGATTGGTAAATCCGGTCCCACAATGCAGCACATGGCCTGCTTTCTGGAAAAAAAATATTGCCTAAAGAGCTGCCAAGGCACCTTATATGAAGATAAACCTACACGGTACTCGACTTTGCCCGAATTATATAGTCTAACCTGGGCACTAATGCACTGTCTGACACAACCTGAGCCCGGACTTCCTGACCAACACCCAGACAGCTGACGTAAATGTAGTTGAAACCAGTGTGGCCCATGAGGCCCTGCAGATGCTTGAGGACCAAGTCGTTCACAAACATGCATTCTGACCCTCAACGTGAGCCCAGTTCTCAAGTAAGGCCTCTCAGTGGCTGGACCAAAAGACAGCATATTGGGCTTGTCATGCCCCTAGGCCCCAATTTTTAACCAGATTTCTGGTTGTCCAGTCTCCCCTCCCCAGGGCTCGGCTTTGGAATCCCTCTTTTGGTGGGACACCTGAGGTAACAAAACTGAAAGGACTCCTCCCATCCCACAGTTTGACCCAAAACAATTGGAATCGGGCCAAATCCACAGAGCGGAAGACTCGTCCATGGCCCATGAGGCCTCCCGGACATTCCACGCCCATCGTTGACACAAAATCCAGAAACAAAAGCCTGAACAAGTGCCTCACAATCTCTCTTTCTTCATATCTGGAAGAATTCTCCTCACGGTCTGTAGATCGGGCCTGCCATACCTACGTCCCTAAACCTAAACTGAGTTTGTGTTTTAGACTTCTGTCTCCACAGTCCTGGTGCACACACCCTGCAGGCTGGGGCCCCTGGAGCCACATCAAAACTGTGCCTTCCCTCTCCACGGGAATTCTGCCCATTCCATTGTCCATAATCATAAAATTAGGAGAAACCTCCAAAGTCCCCAAGGCCTTCACAATAGTGTAGGCCGCCTGGGACAAACAAGGGCCATCTGACACCAGCTGAGCATCTAACTCCACTAATACCTTAGATGGATGTACACAGAGAAGAAGATTCAACCGGACAGGCCCCTAGGCTCTAAACGGAGCCATTGCTTTGGTTTCCAGTTATCTCTCTTCAGAGGCCTATATTCCAATAACAGTATATGGGGGTTTCCTGAGGCACCAATCAGAACAAATCTCGTCTCCACATGGGAAACTTGTCCTTTGGAGATGTCTCAAAACCTCCGGTTAGGAGAATCCTTCAGGGCCCATGCACCAACGCCCCATTCCAAGGTCTCCATGGACACAAACCCACATTAGCATCCATCCTCAGGAGAGTCCATTTCAACTCAGCCCCCTTGCTTGCTCTGACAGAGCCAGCATATCAAACCTGTCTATTTGCTAGGAGACAACTGCAATGTGAGGCGGGCTTCCCATGCATCCATCCTAAGATCCCTGCTCTGGTGTCATTCTGTATGGTATGTACTGGAGTGATACAAAAGGTCTCAATTGTTGATCAGAAGGAATCTTTGTTGTTTGGAGCATCTCACAACTTCCATTGTGGGTAAACCTCCATAGACTGGAGATGCTGTCCCCTTCATAAAGTGGCCAGAATGGACAGAAATTCAAACCTAAGCCTAGGTTTGAACCTCGCCCTGACTTCAGATTCATGATATCCCGATTCAGATCTGCAGAGGGTGCCTGCCGTGCCCTCGCCCAGAACCTACGCCTAACATGTGTTCTCAGACTTCCGTCCTCACACTCCCCGTCCACAAGGCATCCACTTTGGAAATTCCGGAGCCACAATGCAGCACTCTGCCTGTTCTCCAGAAGAAAAACATTGCCCTTGGGGCTACCCAGAAATGCCAAATAAAGATCAACCTGCACGGCACTCAGTTGTACCCCAATTATACAATCTACCCTGGGCACTAATGCCCTGTCTGACACAGCCCAAGCTTGCACCTCCCGACCAACACCCAGACAGCTGGCTCCACGCTGAGCATATCGGACCCGACATGGTCTTAGGTCGTCATCTCTTCCCAACCTCGGTTTTCAGACTTCACAACCTAGACCTTATCTCCAATCACTGCCCAGGGGTGAATGACATGCAGAAATCAGAATTAATACTTCCCCATGGCAAGAACTCATGTGGTTGACATGTTGACTATCATTCAGTGTAGGAGAAACAAGCATGCACCATGAGTCCCCACCCATGCTTGAGTACCACAAGGGCATAAACACGCATTGTGACCCTCAGCATGAGTTCTGTCCTCAATGAAGGCCTCTCAGTGGCTGGACCATTAGAAGGCATATTGGGCTTGCCATGCCCCTAGGCCTGTATTTTTAGTTAGATTTCTTGTTGTCCAGGGCTCTGCTCTGGAATCCCTCTTTTGGTGGGACACCTTAGTTAACAAAACTGAATCCCACATATTAACCCAAAACAATTGGGATCTGGCCAAATCCACAGAGAGAAAGACTCTTCCATGGCCCATGAGGACTCCTCGACATTCCACAGCCATCATTGACACAAAATCCAGGGGCAAAAGCCTGACATGTGTCACACTTTCACCCTTTATTCATATCCCAAAAAGTTCTCCTCATAGTCTGTAAATCGGACCTGCCATACCTACGTCCCAAAACCTAAGCTGAGTTTGTGTTTTCAGACATCTGTCCCCACAGTCCTTGCCCACACACCCTCAAGGCTGGGCCCTTGGAGCCACACATCAGGTCTGTGCCTGCCCACACCACAGGAATTCTGCCCATTCCATTGTCCATAATCATACAATTTAGGAGAAACCTCCAAAGTCCCCAAGGCCATCCCTATAGTGTAGGCCGCCCGGACAAACAGGAGCGGTCTGACACCAGCTGAGCAACTACCTCCATTTCATAAAATAGACAGATGTTGACAGAGAAGAAGATTGAACCAGAGAGGCTCCTAGGACCTAATTGGATGCATTGCTGTGGTTTCTATGTATCTCTCCTCAGAGGCCTGGTTCTAATACCAGCATATGTGGGTTTCCTGAGGCACCAATTAGAACAAATCTTGTCTCCACATGGAAAACTTGCTCTTTCGAGTTGTTTCAAAATCTCCGGTTAGAATCCTTTAGAGCCCTGGGGCCACCACCCCATTCCAACGTCCTCATGGACACAAACACACATTAAGACCCATCTTCAGGAGAGTCCATTTCAACTCAGCTCCCACGATTGCTCCTGCATAGCCATCAGATCGTACCTGTCTTGTGGCAGGGAGACAATTGGTGTAAGAGGCAGTCTGCTCAGGCATCCATCCTTAGAACCCGGCTCTGGAGTCATTCCATATGGGATGTCCTGGAGCCATCCAACAGTTCTCAATTTTCCCGCAGAAGGAATCCTATCAGTTTGGAGCATCCCACAACTCCCAACGTGGGAAAACCTCCATGGCCTCGAGATTCCACCCCTTTGATGAAGGGGCCATCATGGACAGAAACTCCAACCTGCGCCTAAGTCTGATCCTCGTCCTGACTTCAGATGAATGAGATTTTGATTCGGATCTGCAGAGGGTGCCTGCCGTGCCCTCGCCCTGAAACTTAAGTCTAGCTTATGATCTCAGACTTACGTCCTCACACTCCTGGTCCCGACGCCCTTAAGTTTGGCAATTCTGGACCCACAATGCTGCACTCTGCCTGCCCACCAGAAGAAAAATGTTGCCCCAGTGAGCTTCCCTGACACAATAAATGAGGATGAACCTACATGGAACTCAACTGTACCCAAATTATACATTCTAACCTGGGCACTAATGCACTGTCTGACACAGCCTGAATCCATACCTCCTGAACAACACCCAGAAAGCTGACCGCACACTGAGCACATCGGACCCTCCATGACCTTAGGTTATCATCTCATCCCAACCTCGATTTTCTGGATTCAGAACTTAGATCTTATCTCTGCCCAGGGGTGAACATGATGCAGAAATCAGAATTCCTCCTTCCCCATGGAAAGAAACCTTGTGGTTCGTATGTTGTCCAAAGTTCAGTGTAGGAGAATCAAGCATGGCCCATGAGTCCCCGCCCATGCTTGATGCCTACATTGGGCACAAACATGCATTGTGACCCTCAGTGTGAGCACTGTACTCAAGTAAGACCTCTCAGTGGCTGGACCAAGGTACCCCATATGGGGATTGCCATGCCCTTAGGCCCCCAATCTTATACAGAGTTCAGGTTGTCCAGTCGCCCCTTCCCAGGGATCTGCTCTGGAATCCCTCTTTAGTGGCACACCTGAGGTAAAAAAAAAAAAAAAAAAAAAAAAAAAAAACAGAATGGACTCCTCCCATCCCACGGAATGACCCCAAAATATTGGGATCATCCAAATCCCCATAGAGGAAGTCTCACCCATGGTCCATGAGGACGCCCCTACATTCCACGGCCATCAGTGACACAAAATCCAGAGTCAAAAGCCTGAGCAAGTGCCTCACACTCACTCTTTGTTCATATCCTGAAGAGTTCTCCTCAAAGTCTGTAGATCGGGCCTCCCATACCTATGTCCCCAAACCTAAGACGAGTTTCTGTTTTCAGACTTCTGTCCCCACAGCTCTGACCCACACACCCTCCATGCTTGAGCCCCTAGAGCCACACCTCAGGATTGTGCCTTCCCTCCCCAAATTCTGCCCATTTCATTGGCCACAAACTTGCAAATTAGGAGAAACCTCCAAAGTCAAAGTGGCCATCCCAATAGTGTAGACTGCCCAGGACAAATAGGGGCAATCTGACACCAGCTGAGGAACTACCTCCACTCAATCCCATAGACAGATGAACCGAGAGAAGAAGATTAAACCAGACAGGCCCCAGGCCCTAATCAGATCCATTGCCTTGGTTTCCAGGCATCTCTCCTCAGAGTTCTGGTTTCCAATACCAGCATATTGGGGGTTACTGAAGCACCAATGAGAACAAATCTTGTTTCCCCATGGGAAAAATGCTTCTTGGAGCTGTGTCAAAACCTCTGGTTAGAAGCATCCTTCAGAGCCCTGGTGCCACTGCCCCATTCCAAGGTCTCCATGGACACAATCCCACATTATGACCGATCCTCAGGAGAATGCATTTCAACTCAGCCCCCTCGGCTGCTACATCATAGGCAGCAATCAAACGTGCCGTTCCGCTAGGAGACAATTGGAATGCAAGGCCGGATGCCCAGGCATCCATCCTTAGAACCCTGCTCTGCAATTGTTGCATATGGGATGCCCTGGAGCCATCCAACAGGTTTCAACTGACCCGCAGAAAATCCTTGTGGTTTGGAGCATCTCACTACTGCCATCATGGGAAAACACCAATGGCGGTGTGATGACCCCCCTTCATGAAGGGGCCATCATGGACAGAAACTCCAACCTGAGGCAACATATGAACCTCGCCCTGACCTCAGATGCATGAAATCTCAATTCAGCTCTGCAGAGTGTGCCTGCCATGTCCTCGCCCTGAAACCAAAGCAAAGCTTCAGTTCTCAGACTTACATCCTTGCATTCCTGGCCGCAAGGCCTCCAGTTTGGCAGTTCCGGAGCCAGAATGCAGCACTCTGCCTGCCCTCCAGAAGAAAGACTTTGCCCTATGGGGCTACGGAGAAACCCCAAATAATTATCTTCTGCATGCCACTCAACTGTACCCCAATTATACAGCGTATCTGGGCACGAATGCCCTGTCTGGCACAGCCTGAGTGCAGACCTCCTGAACGACACCTAGAAAGCTGGCCCCAAACTGAACACATCGGACCCACCATGGCCTTAGGTCGTCATCTCTTCCAAACCTCGGTTTTCAGGCTTCAGAACCTAGACCTTATCTCCAATTAGTGCCCAGAGGTGAACGTGATGCAGAAATCAAAACTCCTCCTTCCCCATGGCAAGAAACCCTGAGGTTGGCATGTCCAAGGTTCAGTGTAGGAGAAACCTGCAAGCTCAATGAAGTCCCGCCCAATATTGAGGACTTCCTTGGGCACAAACACACATTGTGACCCTCAGCATGAGTCCACTATTCAAGTAACGTCTCTCAGTGGCTGGACCAAGAATCTGCATATGGGCTTGCCATGCCCATAGGACCCCAGGCCTAACCAGAGGGTGGGTATTCCAGTTGTATGTACCCAGTGCTCTGCTCTAGAATCCCTCTATTGTGGGGACACATGAGGCAGAAAACAGGACTCCTCCCTTCCCACAAAATGACCCCAATCTCTTGGGAGCCGGACAAATCACCAGAGAGGGAGACTTCCATGGCCCATGAGACCATGCTTACATTAAATGACCATCATGAATACAACATCCAGAGACATAAGCTTGAACGACCGCCTCTCACTCGCCTTACTTTCTAATCACAATGAGCTCCCCTCACGGACTGTAGATCACTCCTGCCATAACCTCAGCCCCAAACCTCAGCCGAGTTTGTGTTTTTGGATGTCTGTCCCCACAGCCCTGGCCCACACAGCCGCCAGGCTGGGGCCTCTGGAGCCACACCACAGGACTGTCCTGCTCTCTCCAAGGAGACTATGCCCATTCCATTGCCCATAACCCCACAGAATAGGAGAAACCTCAAGGCCCCCGAGGACATCCCACTACTATAAGCCTCTCTGGACAAAGGCATCCTGACACTAGCTGAGCAACTACCTCCATGCAGAAACACAGACAGATGTCGGCAGAGACAGTAGATTGAACCAGACAGGCCCCTGGGCCCTAATCTGAACTCTTGCTTTGGTTTCCAGGTGTCACTCCTCAGAGGCCTGGGTTTGAAGACCAGCATCTGGGGCTTTCCTGAGACACCAAACAGAACAACTATCGTCTCCACATGGGAAGCTTCATTGTTGGAGCTGTGTCAAACCCTTCGGTTTGGAGAAACCTGCAGAGTCCCTGAGCCACCGCCACATTCCAAGGTCTCCATGGCCACCAACCCACAGTATGACTCATCCTCAGGAGAGTCCATTTCAACTCAGCCCTCTGAGAAACCCGCCCAAGAGCCTGCAGATTGAGCCTGCCTTGCCCCAAGCAGCCAGTGGGAATGTGAGGTGGCATTTGCAGACATTCATGCTTAGACCCCTTCTCTCGAGTCTTTCTGTAGGGGTCATCCTAGAACCATCTCATAGTACTCGACTGTCCTACAGAGGAAACCTTGATGTTTGGGGCAGCTCATAACTCCCAGCGTTGGGAAACCTCCCTGGCCTCATGACGCCCCCACCCCCTTCAGGAAGGGGCCATAATGGACACAAACTCCAACCTGAGGCAACGTCTGATACTCGCCCTGACCTCAGATGCAGGAGATCTTGATTCAGTCTCTGCAGAGTGGGCCTGCCATGCACCGGGCCCCAAACCTAACGCTAGCTTGTGTTTTCAGACTTCCCTCTTCACACTCCTGGCAAACAAGCCCTCCAGACTGGGAATTCCAGAACCACAACACAGTTTTCTGCCTGCCCACCAGAAGAAAAACGTTGCCCTATGGGGCTCTCCAGAAACCACAAATGAGAACCAACCTGCTCTGTCCTCGACCGCACCCTATCTGGAAAAGCTACCCTGGTCAGTAATGCTCTGTCTGACACAGCCTGACGTCCCGACAGACAAGGAAACAGCTGGCTGCACACTAAGCACATCAGACAGGCCATGGCCTTATGCTGTCATCTCTTCCCAACCTGGGTTTTCAGACATCTGACCCTAGATATTATATCAAATCCTGGCAAACGTGGGTAACTGAAGCACAAATCAGATCTTCTCCTTCCCCATGGCTGGAAAGCTTGCTGTTGGCATGGAGTCATACCTTCAGTGTAGGAGAAACCTTCATGGCCCCTGAGGCCAAGCCTAAACTTGAGTGCCTCCTTGGGTATAAACTCGCATTGGGACCATCAGCATGGGCCCCATGTCGAAGTAAGGTCTCTCAGGGCCTGGACTAAGAGCCCGCATATGGGGCTTGCCAAGCCCCTATGATCCCAATCTTCACAAGAGCTCAAGTATTCCATTTGCTCGAACCCAGGACTGTGATCTGGAGTCCCTCTCCTGGAAGAACACCTGAGCCAGACAGCAGGACTCCACCCTTCCCACAAAATGTCCCCAAAATCTTAAGAGCTGGACCAACTCCTCAGAGAGGGAGACTCTTCCATAGCCCCTGAGGTCACCCCTACATTCAACGGCTATGGGAGACAAAACATCCAAAGACAAAAGCTTGCGTGACTGCCTCCCATTTGCCCTTCTTTCATAAGCTGAGGATCTCCTCTCACGGTCTGTGGGTCCATCCTGCAATGCTCTCGGCTCTGCACCCAAGCCGAGTTTGTGTTTTCAGACTTCTGTGCCCACAGCCCGGACCCACACACCCTCCAGGCTAGGGCCTATGGAGACACACTGAAGGACTGTGCCAGTCCTCTCCAAGAAAACTGTACCCAATCCATTGGCCACAACCCTAGAGATTAGGAGAATCCAATAAGGTCTCCAAGGCCATGCCTCGGCCATGGACTAAGAGGGGCACTCTGACACCAGCTGAGCAACTATCTCCACTTAGATACTCAGACAGTGTCCCCAGAGACAGAAGATTGAAACGGACAGGCATCTAGGCTCTAATCTGAACCCTAGCTTTGGTTTCCAGGTGTCTCTACACAGAGAACTGGTTTGAAGACCAGTATCTGGGGCTTTTCTGAGGCACCAAAGAGAACCTGTCTCATCTCCACATAGGGATCTCTTTTTAATTGGAGCAATATTACACCCTTCGGTTAGGCGAATACTTCATGGCCCCTGAGCTGCCAACATATTCCAAGGTCTCCATGCACACAAACCCACATTATGACCCATCCGCAGGAGAGTCCATTTCAATTCAGCCCCCTAGTTAGCTCGCCCCAGAGCCAGTAGTTCAAACATGTCTTGTCACAAAGAGCCAATGGGAATGTGAGGTATGCTGTACAGGCATCCATCCTTCGAATCCTGCTCTCCAGTCTTTCCGTATGGGACATGCTGGAGCCATTCAACAGGACTCGACTGTCCAGCAGATGGAAAGCTTGTGGTATGGGTCAACGCACAAACTAGAGTTTGTGCTGGTGTCTAAGGTGCTGTGCAGGATTCTCCAATCTTGAGGGTTTGGCACAGGTCGAAGGGCATGTTTTCCTACTGGGGACAGGATATTCTATTGTGTGGCTCAGGGACCACATGTTGTATCCTAAGTTGGTATTTCAGAACAGGACCCTGAGGACAGATGCCTGAAAACCTAATCTAGTGTTCCAATGACGTCCTAGGAGCATGTCAGGTACAATCTTCTGACCCAGGAACATTGAAATGGCTGTCTGCTTGGATGTAGGTGATCAGGGCGTTTCAGACTGGCATTTGTGTCCAGTGCTGCCGACAATATTGGGTCGGGCTCAGGGCTCTTGCGTGTTTCTCCTAAACTGGAAGGTTTGGGCAGGTTTGACGGGCACAGTTTCCTTGGGGATGGCAGGCCCAGTCATGTGTTGTGGATCCAGAGACCCTGTCCTGGAGGGCATATGAGCCATGGTTTTGGGAGAGAAGTCTGCAAACACAAATGTGGGTT